>NC_061833.1:9108816-9113816 GCF_019202785.1 Penaeus chinensis
ATTTTTATTATTATCGTTATCATTATTAATGTTATTATTATTATTATTATTATTATTATCATTATTATTATCATTATCATTATTATTATCATTATCATTATCATTATCATTATCATTATCATTATCGTTATCGTTATCATTATCATTATCATTATTATTATTATTATTATTATTATTATTATTATTATTATTATTATTATTATTATCATTATTATTATTATTATCATTTTATTATTATTATTATTATTATTATCTTTATTATTGTTGTTGTTCTTATTATCATTATAATTATTATTATCATTACCATTATTACCATTATTACCCTTATTATAAGCATTATCATTATTATCATTAATATTATTGTTATCATTATCATTATTATTAGAAGTAGTAGTAGTAGTAGTAGTATTGTTATTATTATTATAATTTTTTTTATTGTCATTACTTTTATTATTATTATCATCATCATTATTATCATCATTATTGTTATCATTATCATCAGTATTGTTATTATTATTGTTATCGTTACAATTCTTACTATCAATATTATCAATATTATTATTGTTATTATTATTATTATTATCATTATTATTAGTATTATTGTTATCATTATCATTATTATTATTATCATTATTATTATTATTATTATTCATTACTGTTATTATTATTATTATCGTCATTCTGATATGATTTTTATCATTACTCTTATAATTATCAATAATATAATTATCCACATTATTATAATTAATATCTGTGTCATCATTAGTAACATTAATATCATTTTCATCATTATTATCATTTATGTCATTATTAATATTATCATTGTCATCAATATTATTGTTATCATTATTAATATCATTATCTTTTTTTATTATCATAACTATTATAATCATTATCACTATTACTATTACTATTATTGTTGTTATTATTATTATTATTGTTGTTGTTGTTGTTGCTGTTATTGTTGTTGTTGTTGTCGTTGTTGTTTTCTTGTTGTTATTGCCATTATCATTATTATCATTATCGTAATTATTACTATTGTCATTATTATTTCTGTTATTATCATTATTGTTATTATTATATTGTTATCATTAGTATTATCATTATTATCATTATTATCATCAATTACTATAATTATCATTATAATTATTAGCATTATTATTATTACTATGATCATTATCATTAATATTATTGTTGATATCATTATCGTTATGATTTATCATATCATATATAATCATTATTATATCACATATTATAGTTATCATATTTATACTATTACTATTATTATTATTAGCATTGTTATTATCATTATCATTATTATTATCATTATTATTATTACAATTATCATATTATCGTTGTTGTTATTATTATTATTATTATTATTATTATTATTATTATTACTATTATTATTATTATAGTCATCATCATCATAATTTTTGTTATTATTATCATCATTATTATCATTGTTAAGATTATCATCATCAGTATCAATTATAATTATCAATATCATAATTACAATTATCAAAAACATTATTATCCTTATCATCACCATTATCATTATCTTTATACATATCATTATTATGATTATCAATACCATTATTATCACTATCATTATTATCTTTATCGCTATCATTATTAGTAGTAGTAATAGTAGTAGTAGTGGTAATTGTAGTAGTAAAATTATTATCATTATCATCATCATCATTATCATTGTTCTTCTTATTTTCATGGTTATCATTACTATCATTATTGTTATTTTCATTATTATCATTACTATTATTATCATTATTATCATCGTCATTATCATCATCATTATTATTATTATTTTGTCTTTATTATTATTATTATCATTATCATTATCATCATGATTATTGTCATTATTATCATATTTATCATTATTGCTATTATTATTATTATTATCATTATCATTATTCTTATTATTGTTACTAATATTATTCTTATTATTGTTATCATTATTATTATTGTCATTATTATTATTATTATCATTGTTGTTACTGTTGTTGTTGTTATTATTATTGTTATTGTTATTATTGAAATCATTAGAAGAGAGTGAAAGGTCTGAGGACGAGGATGAGGTTGTCTATATAATCAATTCTTTCATGGACCATAAATATTCCAGAGGCTTCCTACTAAACCTCAGAAAGAAGGCGGAGAACATACTCGCAAGATCAGACCCTGCACCCTCTTCTAATGATTTTCTCATATTACCGCCATGTAACACTTCCCAGGCGATCAGCAGATACTTCGGCAGTGCAGTGAGAAACGCTAGCACATCCGGGAAAAAGATACATGACATAATACTAGAAGCAGCCCGAAAGCAACCCTAACAGTGCTGCATATCGCATAACCTGCAGCAGATGCGATACAGCATACTTTGGTGAAATAGGCCGTGGTTTCAGCACCAGGATCAGCGAACATCGAGCTGACACCATAGGACTTCCAACGCCATGTTGGTACATGAAGCTGGACATCTACCGAACTGGAAGGAAGCAGAAATCGTCTATGGAGGACTGAATAAACAGAAAAGAAAAATTTTGGAAGCTGCATACATCAGGACGGAGAATAATGTTAACACAGCATCGGGAAGGTTCAAACTATCCAAGGTCGCGGCAGCAATTATACGGCCAGCGAGTCGGAAGGTCACATTCGTCAGGTGTTTCGTTGATGAAGATATTCATTCTCGTTCATACCTTTTCACCATTAATATCATTACATTCATCTATATCTGTTATAGGTGTAATTAGTAACGATGACAATAGTCTCACTGATTTGCAACCATAAATCCTTAGCTCCTATGATTAATGTAATTATTTCGATTAAATTATAGTTTTATCAGTGTTGTAGTTTATATCATTGCATTACATGCGTATGCCCTTCGATCACTTCGATCGATCATTTTATCATCGGTATTATCAGAAATGCCTTAAGAATGCTCTTCATTTGCCGGAATGTTATACATATAATTTAGCTTATACTAACAATACCGTTGATTTCATTTGTTCATGTCATTATCGGAACATACAAACCCTTGAATGCACTTTTTTCGTGAATAACATTAAGGTCGACACTGATCATGTTATATTTTTTTTCTCTAAATTATCGTCAACCCCTTTTTTTATTCGTGGCCTTGGCTCTAACACCAAACGCATTATTCAATAATATTTGTATCCGCCATTTACGCTTTGAAACATGAAAGTTCATTCGCCATGGCTGAGAGCTAGCTATCTGTCAGATCAATGATTTTATTCTATAACAGATTACTGCAAGAAAAACAGAAATGTAGTTACGTTACGAGTTAATGCTGTTAATCAAAGGTTAATTCTCTACGCCATTCCTTTTGATATGTTTCCTGTGATAGAGTATTTTCGCCTCTTTGTAAGGTCTTATGAAGTCTTAGGTCTTAATGGGGAAAATAGTGGTTTGTTTGTTTGACGTAATGATAGTATGGATTATGATTTTCATCGGATTTATTGTTTGCTGAATTGTTCTTTATTTTTCTAATTGTGTTTCTCGTTTTCTATTTTTTCTCTCTCTTTTACTTCCCCCCCCCCTTTTTTTTAATTTCTTCGTCTATTTTCTCTCAGGTAAACTCACTTTACCAAACGCTATTTTTAGGCACATGGCTTCTTTATTTCAAATATTTTAACTACTTATTCAGTGCCATTTAGCATAATTTATCGTCACTTCTTTGCATACTCTTTCTTTAATGTTGAAAATGTGATTATCTTGTTGCAATTACATATTGATGTCATTATTAAGTTTAATTTATAAATGTGGCATATCTTGATAAATATAGATATGAAAAGTGTTTCCACGATGCGTTTTTTTAATGTCCAACCTGAATAATCTTATATAATTTCGTAAGTGAAAAGCAATATCACTTACAAGAATAATTCCGATTATTAACTTATTTTATGCAGAAAGTATAATGATATAAACAGAACATTAATTATTGGTCTTGAGGTTAATGGGTTTTGCAGGTAATCGCTCTTGTTTTAATCAATTTAATTATCATAATGAATCATGTTTACCTTGGAATAATTGTTTCTTAGAATATATTTATCCAGAAGAATCAAAACTATACGATTCGGAATATATAAATATATATATATATATATATATATACATATCTACTTAGCATTGGTTAATTATGCTGCTGCTGGTGATAATAGCAATTATCATAATGAAATGAGATGATGAGAACAGTGTAAGAATGTAACAAAAATGATAATAACGATGACAATAATGGTAGTCATATTAATAGTCCGAAAGGGAGCAATGGTAATCATAATAATGACCATGATTATAGTAGTAGAAATAATAATAAGAAAAGAAGAGTAAAAATGGCAATAGTATTAGTATTACTGTATAGCAGTATAGCCGCGGCAGCTATATCCTTCCCATTATCATAATTACTATCTTGGTCATTGTCCAGGAACATCATATTATCATCATAAAAAGAATTACACAAAATTACAATAACGAAACAGTATCTATATATATACTATTACCATTAATTTAATTATAATAATAATGATGATGATGGTGATAATAATGAAATTAATAATAACAATAATAATAATAATAATAATAATGATAATAATGATAATAATAATAATAATAATAATAATAATAATAATAATAATAATAATAATAATAATAATAATAATAATAATAATAATAATAATAACAACAACAACAACAAATGAAAAATCAAAAGAAGTAAAAAGCAGCTTGGCTCCCCGATGTAAAGGACATAAATCAAATTAAATTAAAATACCGATGAAGCCCTGGAAGGCACAGACTGGAAAGCTGCAGCACGTGACAGAGAACAAGGCTTTTTGTTCGAGAAAAATCATTGCATGATTGTTTGGAGACCAGCAAGAGAGCGTAGATCATGGCATTGTTCCTCTGGCGGTGAAACCTGGGAAGAGTTGAATAGTTGATAGTAACTATCGTTAAACGTAGTGGCATGGACC
>NC_061833.1:9118816-9121316 GCF_019202785.1 Penaeus chinensis
TAATAATAACAACAATAGTGATAATAATAATAATATTAATGATGATAATGATACTAATGATATTCGTAACAAAAGAAAAGAAACGCGGAGAAAAGAAAATGTCTTTTGAGAATATAATAACTCTACTAGTGTTAACCACAATAAGAGTAACGTTAGGCATGAGATGGAATTTTAGCTTTTCCTTTTGTAAATAACCTTTAGTATAATCCCAGATCTCGCCAGTGCCCTTTTCTGAACACCATCGTATATAAAGCTATCGTATAAGTATGCAAATATTCCACACAAATCATCATACGGATTTGAAAATACAATGAATAACTTACCGAAAAGATGTTCCTTTCAAGTGTGATGGTGATAGATGTAAACGCAGGTGAACATCACGTATCGTTTGTCTTCATAAACCTCTTGATAAGAAATATATGTGTTCAAGTGCAGTGACGCACAGCACTGGGTTTCAAATGGAACACGCATAAACGTATATTTTTTCGTTAGAGGCGTTTCTCCTCGAGATAATTGAGGAGAAACATGTGTGTGTGTGTGTGTGTATGTGTGTGTGTGTGTGTGTGTGTGTGTGTGTGTGTGTGTGTGTGTTTGTGTGTGTGTGTGTGTGTGTGTGTGTGTGTGTGTGTGTGTGTGTGTGTGTGTGTTTGTGTGTTTGTGTGTTGTGTGTTGTGTGTTGTGTGTGTGTGTGTGTGTGTGTGTGTGTGTGTGTGTGTGTGTGTGTGTGTGTGTGTGTGTGTGTGTGTTGTGTGTGTGTGTGTGTGTGTGTTTGTGTGTGTGTGTGTGTGTGCGTGTATGTGTGTGTAATGATTTCCTTATGTATTTTTTTTAATGTACAATATCAAATTTATTACTATTTTCATTTCAATTTCTGGACTTGAACTTATCGACTGATCTTCTTAAACTGAATATGGTTTATAGCCTGGGCATAAAGTGACAGAGTGGTTGCAAATACTTTATTGAAACGTAACCTTCAGTTTTAAAAAAGACACGCAAACTATACATAAGATATATAATGAAAAATATTTTTTTTAGATATTAAATTTCATTATCATTCTAAAAAAGGACAAAAAACAAACAAACAAAGTACTCAACTAATACAAACGCTTGGATGAAAAGAGTAGTGGTATCATGATGAACAAAGCTTAGTGAAGAGCATTCGTGATTCACGTGCAATAACGCCATTTTTGGGGCCAACTACCCAACACCGCTTATTGCCAGCCCTGTAATTGGTCCCCAAACAAGGATCACAAAGGACGCTGACTGCCCCGCGATCATGTTATGAGTCAACGACACAAAATGATCAATCCGCAGCAACGATAATCAGTGATTGCTTTTGATTACGTTCCCGTTTTCTGTCAACGTTGATTACATTTTCATCGAAATCTTAATTAGGATAAAAGTTCTACTGGTAACGATGATGGCCGACGCTGATCTGGGCAAAATCAGATATTACTTTTGGCAATCAGGAAATATTTACGGCGGTCGCAATCAGGAAAATAACACCGCTAAATCGTCTGGCTGATGACGGTCATTCATCGTTAAGTATTTGCAGCGATTGACAGTTATGGGAAGTTGAGATATTGGAAGAAAATCATAAAAGATATACATTTGAGTTGATCAGTTGGTGGTCCTCGAATAAAGCTGATGATAATGTGATGTAACGATTAGCTTTCGTCCATCAACGGAGAATAACCTAAAATTCATAAGGAGGTCCTTGAAGGCATGGTATGGCACATGCATTCATCATGAAGTCCGAGTACACATCAGTTGATCCTAAATATCAGATCAAGTGGTACTCGAGAAAAGCAAGTGCTGTAACTGAGTGCATGAGATGATCCTCGAACACACGAGGGAGCTCCCCGACTCCTCCACTGAACCTTAAACACAGCAACTGGTCCTTGAACATCAGGTAGAACACATCAAGTCCTCGAGTGCATCCTCTGCTCTTCAAATACAATAGGCCGCGCTCGAATACATTAAGAGACCTTATGTCCCGGATGTATGAAGGTCCTAGAAACCATAGGAAGTTCGCGAATACTCCACAGGAAATTGCTATACGACTGGTCCTCCTCGATTATGTAAAGTTCTTGATCCTTTTAGTCTAGCTCTAAGTGACGTTGAAAATGATCTTGTTCACTGAGGCTGTTTACATCCTCGTCATTTACGTTTTTATTCTTGTAAAGATAACAACGACATGATTATTATTTATTATCTGT
The DNA here is from genome assembly GCF_019202785.1 of Penaeus chinensis. Taxonomy (NCBI): domain Eukaryota; kingdom Metazoa; phylum Arthropoda; class Malacostraca; order Decapoda; family Penaeidae; genus Penaeus; species Penaeus chinensis. Next base: position 9,121,036 of record NC_061833.1, read on the forward strand.
CGTATAATCACAATCAGCCATGCCAAACTATTATCCTCCCGCCCCCAAATATCACTACAAAAGCAGAATAGTCATAAAAATGATGATGAATGTAAAAGATCGCCCCTCGCGTATTTTCTATTCCTCTCCCTCTCTCCCCTTTCTAAAGATATTACGCAGTGAAAAAAGATAGGCATTAATATATGTTCTCTTTTATTCAGCAATTCATTGCCTCGCTCTCTTTCCTTCCCTCTCTTCCTCCTCCTCCTTCGTTTCCCCTTCGCCCCATCCTCTTCCTCTTC
>NC_061833.1:9131316-9141316 GCF_019202785.1 Penaeus chinensis
TATAGGGTGAACTCTCATAGCCTGTGACCATACACGGACTGAACTACGAGGGATCAGCATTTAGGCATCAATATCCTATCTATGTTAGACTCACCCATTATATTCAAATCCGTGCGTGTGCTAATACACACACACACACGCATATGTGTGTGTGTGTGTGTGTGTGTGTGTGTGTGTGTGTGTGTGTGTGTGTGTGTGTGTGTGCGTGTGTGATTCAGACAGCATTGTGTTCATAAGAGTATTTTTGATGCATTGCTTTTTTCGCCGTGGACGGAATGTTCCGTGCCATCCCCGGTGGACGCTGTTGATCATATAAATTTTTATTAAGTTTCTTTCAGAAGCATGGTATGTGTGTGTGTGTGTGTGTGTGTGTGTGTGTGTGTGTGTGGTATGATCCATTTTATATCTATAACCTGCAATATTGTTATATGCATATGATAACTGATAGGTTGCCTCTCACGAATTTATTTAATCAGTCAAGATAGTACACAGTAGCCAGGGGTTGTTTACAATGTTTGCATTCAGTTCACGCAACAGGAAATAGTAATATAAATTAAGCGGTTTACTCCCTGTAATATTCATAATCAAACATTAATCTAGCAACCACAGTATGAAAGTGCCTCGTAATCTAATTAGTCCTACCTTATGTAAGTTTTATTCTTAACAGTACAGGATGATAGATGATGTACATAGTCTATAAATCAACAACGTTCGGCTTTATACTAATAAAGAGTTTTTACCTTATAATCGCTTGTACATGTTCAGTCATTACTGTAACGTCACATTCAACTAGTATTTATGAGCTTATGACGTGAGACTCCCAACTTAACGTACCATTGACATGAGATCGAACCCATACCATTTAAGTGATAATTTCCTTAAAGTATAGGCTATACAATATATGATTGGCTGTTGACACAAGATCCGTGTCATCATGCCTATTCTATTTAAATTAAATGGATTGAGGAAAGGGAGTTATCTACTATCGTATTATCTCCACTGCGAACCTGCTCCTTTGAGGGCAATAAGTAACGTAAGTAGCAGTGCCTTCAGGATTCACGACGAGATGTTGGTCTGATTGCTAGGCTATTGATATTTCCAAGGTCATCGCATATAATAGTAACACACGCGGTTGAATTCGTAACTGGTGATACTGATAATTCAGAGAAAATAAATCATTAAGATTCATGGTCTCATTTTTTTTTTTTTTTTGTGTGAGAGTATTCTTGATTTTCTATTTTTAAGGAAAGTCCCATTTCCCTTTTGATTTTGGAGGGGGAGGGGGAATAACATCGAATTGTTTTATCTGAAGGAACATAATATTTTTGTACCAAAGCCTTACATTTTATATCGCATCAGTATATACAGAGCCTGCTTTGCTTTCCTTACAAAGGAGATTCTGGTTTGAATCCTCGACCTATTTTCTGGCGATCTTGACAACTTCAACTTTTATTATTGTATTGTAATCTTATCCATTAATGCTTGGTAATCCAAGTTCCTTCATGGTGTGCAACACTTTCACCGGATTAATACGTCCCGTAATTAGCTACTTGGTGGTTTTGCAATATTCTTAAGCTATCACTTGATCTACATCACTATATTGTAATCAAATACTAACCCTAGTATGTAAGCTATAGACATCAGTTTTGCTAATCGAGTACTTGTCCCAGATAAATAATTGCCAGTAGCTCCCTTCGAGGAAGTTGATCTACTTTTACACATTTGATTAATAGCCTCAGCGTCTTTGCCTATTATGGGAAACGTTGACCCAAGTTCTCTAAATGATTCATCCCGATTAATTCTATTAGCATACGAACTAAATTACTTCTTTCGCCCATTCACATTACGTAATCTTAGTCCTGTTGAAAGGCCCTATTGTACTTATTGTACTCTGGCAATACCATTCATAGCGTTTTACAAACCGCTTTCGATAAGTCCTAGATGGAATCGATCTCTCGTCAGCTGTTTCAAGAGAAAATTCAACTCCGCTCATCAAGAAACAACACACTGAACGCAAGACACGGGACTTCTCGTGTGTAGAAATAAGTTTGGGAATATCCGTCTGGGAAAGTTTTGTATCTATTAACTTAAAGCGGAGAACTTCTTCCCTAAGGACAGAGTAAGGAAATAACCACTCAGCCACAAGAAGCGTAAGGTAGTTCCGTCGACTGCCCTGAAAGAAGAAGAAGAAAAAATGAAATAAAGACAAGAAAAAATGGGATATAATTAAGAGCTAAAATGCAATCTATTGTCATCCTATAGGAAAAGTATATGCAAAAATAAGTCATGCATAAAAGTCAAAACATACATGCACTCAAACGCAAATACTATTTCAAAACACAGATAAACAAACGTACGTTCAAAATCAGACGCATACAATAAAATCCACACACAAACGTACATACAAACTCAGAACCATACACGCCAATGGAAATGCAATCACGAATAACATACACACAAACGTGCATACAAACTCAAACGCACACACCACGCACACAAGCACTCACAGAGGCACTAAAACAAACTCAAACAAACAATTGAACACAAAACCTAACTGAAGTGAAATAGTTATTCTGATTCTGTAATTACAAACTTCAGAATTTAAAGGGACAATAAGTCTGGTTCGTAAGAATTACCAGATGCATATTCCATATCTAGTTAATTGCTTTGTTTTCTTGTACAATCCTTTGAATATCATTATCATCCAAATTATCATTTTCATTATTATTCACGGTATTATCTTTATCATTAATAATAACATTATCATCAAAATTATCATTATCATTATTATTCACGGTATTATCATTATCATTAACAATATCATGATCATCAATATTATCATCATCTTTACCATTAACAACATCGTTCTAACCATCATTTCTTTTATCACCATCATTAATATTATCGTCACTATCAACATCATCAATATTATTAGTCTTATTATCCTTATAACTATCCTTATCGCTATCATCCTCTTCATTATCATGGATATTTAAGAAAAGGTAAGGTATATAATCATCTGTTTTCATTAGCTGGTGTTCGTGTGTCTGTCTGTTTGTAATGTCAGTTTATCGCCTGAAAAGTTTTAGTAGATAATGGAGTCATTATATCGATGATATTCTTTATTTCTGATAAAGCGTTCATGTTTTCGTGGTTGATTAATACAGACTGTTGTTATTTATCATTAATATCTTTCTTATTATCATTATTATAATCAGTGTCATTATTGTTATCATTACCATTATTGCGATTGTAGTCATTATCATTATTAGTATCAAAATCATTTTTATTTGCATTTTGTACCATTTACTATGATATCTATTATCATCAACATTATTGTTCGTGTTTATATTATTATTATTATCATTACTGATATTATCATTATTATTGTTATTATTATTATTATTATTATTATTATTATTATTATTATTATTATTATTATTATTATTATTATTATTATTATTATTATTATTATTATTATTATTATTATTATAATATCATTATTATTATTATCATTATCATTACATTATCATTATCCTCAATGTCAATATCATTACTTTTATCATCATTATTACTATAACCATCATTATCATTACTATTATTGTTATCATCATTATTATATAATATGCATTATCAGTATTATTTTTATCATTATCTTTATCATTATTATATAATATGCATTATCAATATTGTTTTTATCATTATCTTTATCATTATGAACATAATTATTACCATTATTATTACTGACACTGTCGTTGTTATTGTTATTGTTATTGCTATTATCATAACTACTATTCATTCCATTATTATTATCTTTATTATCATTAATTTCATTATTGTATATATTTTATTATCACAATTACCATTATATTGTCATCATTATCATGGTTATTATTATTATCATCATAATTACTTTTACTTATTTTATTACTTTTTTATTACCATTATCAATACTACCATTATTATTATCATTATTGTTTCTGTCATTATTATTATTACTACTTGTGTTACCAATACTGCTGCGGCTATCATTAATATTATCATTATTATTATTAATGATAATATTATTATTATCATTATTATTATCAATATCATCACTGTGATTAATATCATCATTATTAGTGGTAGTATTTGTATGTTATCATTATAATTACTATCATTATCAATATTATGATTATTATTATTATTATTACTATTTTTATCATTATCATCTTTATGATTATTATTGTTATTATTATTATTATTGTTATTATCATCATCAATGCTATTATTATTAATAATACTTCTATCATTATTATCATTATTAGTGTTATTATTATCATTTTTATTATTTTTATAATAATGGTCATTATTGTTTCATTGTTATTATTATTATCATTATTATTATTATCATTGTCATTATTATATTTATTGTATCATTATCGTTATTATTGTTATTATTATCATTATACTTGTTGTTATCATTATCATCATTATCGTTATTATTGTTATTATTATCATTATACTTGTTGTTATCATTATCATCATTATCGTTATCATTATCATTACCATTATTATTTTTACTATTATCAATACAATTATTATCAATGTTATAATTTGTGTTATCATTATAATTTTCATCATCATTATTATTATTATAACCATTATCATCATTATTAATATTATCCTCATCATCATTATTATTGTTTGTTATTATTATTATAATTGTTATTATTATTATTATTATCATTATTATTAATATTATTATTATTATTAGTAGTAGTATGATTATTATTATTATTATCATTATTATTATTATTAGCATTATTGTTGCTGTCATTATTATTAGTATCACCGTTATTACTACTACTATCATTATTATCGTTATCATTATTACTGTCGTAATTGTTGCTATTAGTGTTATTATTACTATAATTTTACTATCATCATAGTTGTGACTATTATCTCTATTATGTGCTGTGCGGTGCAGCGGTAGCGTTCTCGTCTAGCAATCTTGCTGACCTGCGTTCGAATCCCTCGCCGCCAGCGGATGGTAACCCCGGCCATTCCTTGCACACAGGGGAGAGTTTAGAAGCAAAATGAAACAGACACTATGTCACACCAAGAATATCCATTGTAATAAATGGAATCAAGACTAAACTTTATTAGACTTATTAACTCTATTATTATCACCATTACCACTATTGTAGTTATTACTACTGTTATTATTGTTTTTATTATTATCCTTATTACCGATATCGTTATTATCGTTGCTATTATCATTACCATCATTTTCATTATTATCATTTTCATTATCATTCATTATTATTCTCATTGTTATCACTATGAGTATAGTTATCATTATTACCTATATTAGTATCATCATTATCAGTACTGATATTGTTACCATTTTTATTATTAATATTATTTTCATTATAATTGCTATTATTTCTATTACTTATATTATCATTATTTTCATTATTATTATTATTATTATTAATATTATTATTGCTATTATTATTACTATTACCATTATCATTATCTTTATTATCAATGACATTCATTATTGTAATCATTATTATCATTATAATCATTATTATATTTTGTTATTACAACTTTCCCTTTTATCAAGATCATTATTTTTTTATTATTATCATCATCATCATCATTCTCATTTATTAATTATTATTGTTTTGTCATCAGTGTCATCATTCTCATTTTTATTATTGTTTTTATCAAGACTATTATTATTCTTGTGATCTTGTTATCTTTACCCGAATGATTCCTAATAGTGTTGTTATATACTTATCATCACCGTTGATAAAGTCATTATTGTTACTATTCATATTACTTTCGTTTTTAGCATTATTTTCATCACTATTGCCAATATTTTCTTTTTTATTACCAGCATCTTTATCGAGTAATGTCGCCACCAAACCTAACTCTTAACTGAATTCGAAATCAACAGTGAAGCATTTGTCAACACTGTGTCGTATTAACCGAGCCTTTCAGCTAACGTTTCCCGAAATGTGAGATTGTTGATTGTTGTTTAACGATTCTGCTCCGCCATCGAAAAGATTTCTCGATTTCAAAGATTTCCAAGCCACATTTTCCTCCCGGCTGCGTCCGCACATTTCATAAGCGTATCGTAGTTTACTTTAGAAATGCTTTAGTTGCGGCGCGGACCTGCTAGCGGACGAAGGAGGAGAGGCAGGCCGCGGAAGGAGGAGAACGAGAGGAACAAAGGGCAGGAGGGGCTTGCATAACGGGAGAGGAAAGGAAGGACGGGAGGAGGGAGAGAAAGAAGTGTTAACATATGCACACATATATTTTTATAAATATAAATATATATATATATGCATATATATATACATATATGTGTGTGTGTGTGTGTGTGTGTGTGTGTGTGTGTGTGTGTGTGTGTGTGTGTGTGTGTGTTTGTGTGTATATATTTATTTATGTATATATTTGTATATTTATATATACATTACATATATATACACACATATATATTATATACATAAATATATATATATATATATATATTTGTATATGTCGCCTCTTGTCTGAATCTGTTCTGATTAGGCGACGCGAAGTTGAAGCCAATTTACTAATTATGAGCCGCTGCCGCACAACAGGAGAGTCCTCTTAAAAAGTTAAGAATCAGCTCAAAAGCCTTAACGGCGTCGCAGACGAGAGATTACATTGGGCCGTTTTCTTTCCCCGGGGGCGGCGCCGGCGGCTGATAGCAGGCGGGCGAAAGACGGCGCAGTAAACTTGATCTTAAGGAATCAAAGTGAAACCGAAGGTAAATGTATTGTCATGAATAATTCCACTTGAGTATGAGCTGTCGCATTTGTCGGAGATGTTGACTCTGGCTCCCTGATACTGCAGGTGTGCCAACCGCGCGCTGGCCCTCCCCTTGCTTGATTTTCCACGCACCAGCACTGTCTCCGGGCGTTGAGGGTGCTTCATAGGGAGGAGGATTTGTCGCTGTGGGTGCTGGTCTCTCGACATGTCCGCGGTGCCTTCTCTACTTCAAAAAATGCCACCATAAAACGAAATAAAAAAGCGAGCCTTGGCATCACTGCTTTCCAGGCCCAGCCCGGGGAGAAGGAGCGCTCGGCCGGAGACAGACCGCCAAAATGCGGCGAGCGCCCGAATTTCATTCTCGATCTAGTTGCTTTCGCTGCTTGCACGGGGGTATTTCGCCTCTTAAAGCCAAGGGAGCACTTTGGACTATTGGCCCGGACGCTGATACCGGCGGGAAGATCCTCCGTCCAAGAGGAAGAGATCGTTTCGGGAAAAACACTTGGGCTGAAAAGTAATGGAAAGAGCGAAGCGGAGTGAATAAAGCTCCTCACTTGTTGCGCGACTCAAGTCAAACACTTGAACAAATGGAACAAACCCATGATCATTATCGTGGAAATCAGCGGAGTGAACAAATTATATTTGTATGCTAATTTCTCAACTGATTCTGAGCAGGTCAAAGCCTAGGCGCTGGCTTCCACTCGGCCGTCCTGCGCAGTGCCTGCTAATTGCCACGGCTCAGGCGGCTTTCTGAGGACGAATAATCAACTTCATTTTCTTGGTGCTCACTTCATTCATGTCTCACTGTCATTCGATCGGAGTCATAGTTCCAGCAGTGTGGTTGAGACACACAACGGCGTCGACAATGTGCTGGCCCTGATCACTGATGGCTCACACAGCCCGCAGTTCGGCGCGGTCAAGTGCCAAACTATGGCCGCGACGCAACTTGCCTCTCGAATCGGCCCTCAGCCATCTGTTGGTTTGCTGGTGTTATTTCTGGGCAGTACTGTGTGTGTGTGTGTGTGTGTGTGTGTGTGTGTGTGTGTGTGTGTGTGTGTGTGTGTGTGTGTGTGTGTGTGTGTGTGTGTTTGTGGAGAGAGAAAAATAATAGGGGTGAGATAGATAGATAGATAGACAGACAGACAGCCTTACATATAAATAAATAGGTAGGTAGACGGATAAATAAAAAAAGTAATTACATTTCTACAGAATCTATAATTTATTTTACTTACAACAATCGTACAAAATTACATCCTTCACATTTACTAGAAAGTTAGATATCAGACAATGCAAATCCTACCATCCACCTTAACGCATAGGTCGTAGTGGTATCAAATGATAACAATTCTAGTATTGGTAGTTTGATTCATTGCAATAATAGCTGAAGCCATGGGTTTTGTGGTACTAATAGTATTAATAACTACGATAATAGTAATAGTTTTTTTACTTATGATTGTAGCAGTGCCGTTAACAATAGGAGATGAAGCCTGAAGTCTGAAAGTAATGACACCCATAGATTAGTAATTAAAATAGCACCAAGTAATTTGCGCTGATTACTTTGAAAAAATAAATAATGGAAGGATCAAAATAGAAACGAGCACGGATCAAACAGAAACGAAAATAGCAGAATGTTTAAAGACGGATAACTAGGGGGAACGACTGAAAGGAAAAAAAGCTGCTTTAGTTAGACGACAAGAAGCAAGCAACAAAAGGACGTGAAAAAGAACATGAAATCGTAAAGAATGGGAGAAGCATGAAGAAAAGAAAACGTAGAAAAGAGGCTGCGACGAGAAATGACAAAAGGAATGTGTCCGAGAACGTCTTGCAGAAGGAAAGAAAGTGAAAATGGATCTTTCAAGTCAAGAGGCTGAGAAATTTTTGGACAACGTCAAGCCATCCCGCTGGTGAGGGAGGGGGAGGGGAGGGTACAGGGGGGAGAAGGAAGGAAGATGGGGGCGGGGGTGGGAGGGTTGAAGGAAGAAGCCGCTACCGCAAATCTCAGAAGTGGGGCTTCGAAACTCCTCGAATTTGTTGATCAAATATTGTTCTTGGTGGGACAATACCGCATCACAGAGTTGGGACGCTAAACAAACAACGGGAATTCGGCGAGGGAGAGTTTGTGAAAAGGGACGGAGCGAGAGGAGGAGAGTCGGGGGATGCCTTGAGATACAAACGGCGCAGACAGTTCGGTGTGGAGTGATGTAAGCCCTTGTGGCGCTCGGGAACCAGAGACGTCTGCGACCCTTGATGTTGAACTTGGCCAATGAAGGGAATAGCTGGCATTAGTGGCTGGTGAAACGCTTAAATACCTCTCCAAGTTTCTTTTCCTAAGTGTGGCGTTTGGGTCATTATGCCAACACCGAGAAGTTGGGGAATCGGTGTGCAATTTGAGGGAAATTACGTACTATTTTGATCGATGGAATTGGCAGTATTGAAGATGCAAGATGAAGAGCCTTTGCAATCAGGAAAAGTTCCCAGATGCTGCGTTTCCTAAAGCCAATGAACAACCTTTGAAACGTGTCTCCTTTTCCATTACTGAAAGCTTGTTGTAATGTGAATTAAAGAGACGATAGAGCGATGACACTAATGCTTTCCTCTCCTTCGTCTTCTTCTGTTCCTTCTTATTTTTTAATTTGTGCTTCATTTTTTCCCATTCGTTTTTTTTTTTTTTTTTTTTTTTGTTATTCTTGTTCCCTTCTTTTTGTCTATCTTTATCTTTCTTTCTTTGTTCATTCTCCTTTTCTATTTCATTTATATTTCATCCTCTGTCTTTCTCTCTCACATACACAAACACTCTCTCTCTCTCTCTCTCTCTCTATATATATATATATATATATATATATATATTTCTCCCTTTCTCTCTCTCTCTAACTCACTCTCTCTAACTCTCTCTCTCTCTCTCTGTCTCTCTCTCTCTCTCTCTCTTCTCCCTTTCTCTCTCTCTCTCTAACTCACTCTCTCTAACTCTCTCTCTCTCTCTCTCTCTCTCTCTCTCTCTCTCTCTCTCTCTCTCTCTCTCTCCTCTCTCTCTCTCTCTCTCCTCTCTCTCTCTCTCTCTCTCTCTCTATATATATATATATATATATATATATATAGATAGATACAGATAGATAGATAGATATATATATATGTATATATATATATATATAATTTTCCCTTTCTCTCTCTCTCTCTCTCTCTCTCTCTCTCTCTCTCTCTCTCTCTCTCTCTC
>NC_061833.1:9148816-9153816 GCF_019202785.1 Penaeus chinensis
GCTAGCTCTCGATCACAGCCAGATAACAAATTGAAGTTGCCAAGCACAATGCGAATGTCTCGCTGTTGACATTTGTCTGCTACAGATGTGAGTTTGGTGTAGAACGCCTCTTTCACACTGAGTTTCCAAAAATCAGTAGGAGTTTACATAACAATAAGAGACAAGAATCCAAAAGCATCCTCAGTCTCAATGACATAATACACTCGTCAACTGGAGTGTATTGGAGTCAACTAGAGTGGCTATGGCTACTCCCTAGAGATAGTGACCATCAACCCGGCCCGACCAGTTGTAGGTGTACCCACCCATGATGATCCTGCCAAGGGTGGCAGCTGTAAGCGAGAAGACATGCAAACACTTAATATTATTCAGGCTACCATACCATTGCTTCACATACCCTGAGCATAAAGCACCCACCCATTCACAAATGGAGCCAAGAGGCTTTAAAGAGCACAGATATACTCATGGTGATTCCTATGAAAAGAAACCCACGTTTGACAGCCCAGCGATGAAGCATCTTTTATGGGCTGACACTTCATTTGACCGGAAGGCTTGTGTTTTATCATGCACATATGAACTTTCCAACATTTTGAAGTGATCTACAATCGACTGTCGTTCAGGATACAGATAACAAGGAACAATAGGAAACGATAGAAGTTGGTGAATGTACCCCATGCAAACACTCTTCGTTTTTTACTAATACTGACAGGCCAGAAATACGAAGGAGGTGGATCACTACCCGGAAACGACATGGCCCAGGGGGGAACGCAGCTACATTCTGTGCCCTGGGATTTCTTCCGAGACATTAAAACAAAAGCAGCAGCGCTATATTTTCAAATCTGGCCCTGCCCCTTTCGTCGTCAACTGCTACCCAAACTGGAGGAGGAGGGGTTGTGCAAGGTAAAGATAGAGGGATTTTCATCTCATTTACAATATTCTTGCTCCACGGTTCACCACCTACATTCCCTCTCGGTTTTATTGATTATGTTCCACGTATTATCACAGCTTCTACAATACTATAACTTCAATACATTTTTTTCTGTTCATACATTATTTTATGTAACCCTTCTTCCATAACAATGTTGTCCAACCTGTCCTACTGCATACCCCTGGGGATGCATAGTCTTGTTCCAACAAACGGTACATGGGAAGGCCATGAAATTCTACACATGCACACATGTAGACCTACATGCACAAAGTGTACATTAGACAAAATGTATGTAACGTAACATCTTCAACACTTCCGCAATTAAATTCACGAGGATGTAATTATATATGTGTATGTATATATATATATATATATATATATATATATATATATATATAGACATACACACACACACACACACACACACACACACACACACACACACACACACACACACACACATACACACACACACACACACACACACATACATACATATGTATATATATATATATGAACCGTATTCTGACAAATGTAGAAAAGGTATGAATGAGAATGAATATCTTCATAATACAAGAGATGTATTTGACCTGTTTCGATTATATCTTCTTCAGAAATACGCATTTCTGACGATATATATATATATATATATATATATATATATATATATATATGTATGCATGTATACGTATATGTATGTGTATATGTATATGTATATATATATATATATATGTATATATATATATATACATATGTATATATGGCAGAAAAATCCACAATGCAAAAACTAGATTTACTGAAAAAGAGAGTCTCTTTTATATATATATATATATATATATATATATATATATATATATATATAATGTGTGTATGTATGTATCTATGCATGTATATATGTGTGTGTGTGTGATTAGAACAACGAAGGGAAGTACATGAAAACACACGAATGTGCCCAAAGCCTGTGTTTTCCTGTACTTCCCTACTTGCCATTTGCTTGACATGAATTCCACACGTGTGTGTGTTTGTGTGTGTGTTTATATATACATATGTATATACATATGTATACACACATATATATATATATATATGATATAATATGTATTCATTATATCCTCTGTGTACACATAGATACATATAGCTATAGATATATATGTGTGTGTACGTGCGTGTACGCTTGTAGTCACCGATTACCTTTTGAATTAGAAGATGTCCTTTCTCGTTTTCCTCGCTCGATGTCCGCTTCCTACCTCTACCTCCCGCTCCGTGGCAGACTTCTCTTTGTCTTTCCTTTTTCTTCTCCCCATAACTTTACGCTCAGGCGAGTTTTTGAACGCTGTCGATAAGGGTGAACTGGGGCGTATCTAATGTTGTTCTTTACTATGCACACTTATACACATAAACATACACACATACACACACACCCATATATATATGTGTGTGTGTGGCGAGTAAATCATTTACATGGTGGCAATAATTTACAGAGGGAGAAAGAAAGAGAAATAAACAGACAAATAGATAGAGAAAAAGAGAAAAAAGGGGAAAAAAGTGAGTGAACAGAAAGTATACCTCTGCCCATCTATCACAATCATACTCAAGCTTTTTAGTATAGATGATGAGAATGAGAATAATAATCATTATTTATGTTATTATCATCATTATTATTACTATTATTGTTGTTGTTGTTGTTGTTGTTATCATTGTTATTATCATCATTATCATCATTACTATTATTATTGTTGTTGTTGTTGTTGTTGTTGTTATCATTGTTATTATCATCATTATCATCATTACTATTATTATTGTTGTTGTTGTTGTTGTTGTTATCATTGTTATTATCATCATTATCATCATTACTATTATTATTGTTGTTGTTGTTGTTGTTGTTATCATTGTTATTATCATCATTATCATCATTACTATTATTATTGTTGTTGTTGTTGTTGTTATCATTGTTATTATCATCATTATCATCATTACTATTATTATTGTTGTTGTTGTTGTTGTTATCATTGTTATTATCATCATTATCATCATTACTATTATTATTGTTGTTGTTGTTGTTGTTGTTATCATTCTTATTATTATCATTATCATTATTTTTATAGTAGTAATGATTATGATAGTGATAATTATGATGGTGATGATGATATTGATATTAATAATAATAAGAATGATAATAGTAATAATAATAATAATAATAATAACAATAATAATAATAATAACAAAACAATAACAATAACAATAACAATAACAATAACAATAAAAAATAAAATTGATAATAATAATAATAATAATAATAATAATAATAATAATATGATGATGATGATGATGATGATGATGATGATGATGATGATAACAACAACAAGGATGATAATAATAATGCAAGGAACCAACAGACGCTGAGCAGACGATTCTCCACGGAGTCTTCGTTCGACCAATCCCCCCCCCCCCCCCCCCCAATACCTAGACCTATTTAGGATTTTGTAACCACGCCTGACTACTACGGTACTGCTTAAGGTGGTCGCTGTCTTAACAAAACGGTACGTTAATTGGTCGTCAAATTATCTGATGAATATCTTCTTCTTTTTTTAACAAAGCATTAACAGTTAGACATTTTTGTTTAATATACTATAATGCTTAATACTTTAAATCTGTGTCTATGAAAAAGCGACATATGTCATCAGAAAAATGTGCCGAAACACATATAAAACTTTTGCAGCAGACGAGGAAATTTATATCCTGAATAAATCAGTATGGCGACGTTACACGTGTAACTCATAAATTAATGATATTTGACATATTATGATATGTTTTGGGAAAGAAACTTCCAGATCAAGAAACTTAGAAAATATGCATTTTCTAAGTGTCTCATCTACCGAACGCTTACGGTATCACCTGGGGCCTCGAACATGAAGTTTTCACTAATTCTTCATTTACAATTCTTAGTGTATTGTCTACAGTTAGTCCCTCTTTCTCCGTGCTTCAAATTTAAGTTCGTTAACCAGGGCTGCAAGCGATCAATATCACTGTCAGTTTTCTTGCATTGTTAGTATTATTGCTGGTGTGTGCGTTAGTATTAGTGTCGAAAAATAGTACTGCCGGATATTCAAATCCACTGAAATCCAGGCGCCAGGAAATGGTTGTGTTGCCAGTACTACCATTCTCAACAACATTTATCCCAGCCACGGAAGGAAAACATTATCTCTATGGCAACAGAACTGCATCTCCCTTAGTTATGCAGGGTAGAATCTAGGTGCATTTCGAAACCGTAGTCTCATTTTCAATAAATCTAGTTTTTGCAATGTGGGTTTTTCTACCATAAGTACAACACGGCAGACTGTTTTACCATCCATCGCTAAAATATTGTTGCGTATCCTTATTGATTAGGAATTAATGTTTAAAGTCCTTCATGTCGGTTTTCTATTGATTCGAGATTTAAATAAGACAGTTTTACGTTTCATCTAGGAACTATTTCTGCACAAGGGGCAATTGACGATTATAAAGTGTGCGTGTATTTGAATTCATATGGTTTCTGATGGCGCCATTTTCACCTTGATCTTCTTTTTAAAGATAACGGTCAGAGCCGTGAATTAAATAATAATGGTCATTAATATGCTTAGTTTAGATTTTATCTAACCCTCACCAGCGCACAAGAAATTCAAGTTTCATGAAAAGCCCAAGAAGCACTCCATCCCACGTACCGTTAGACTGTTTGTAACTCCTCTTGTAAGCAGTCCTCAATAATATTCTCTATCTCTTCATCATTCTTATACTCTCTCTCTCTCTTTATCTGTCTTTCTTTCACTCTCATATGTATATTTATTCTTAGTTTCTCTCTCTCTCTCTCTCTCTCTCTCTCTCTCTCTCTCTCTCTCTCTCTCTCTCTCTTTCTCTCTTAGTGTGTGTGTGTGTGTGTCTGTCATTTATTCATTCAGTCATTCTCTCTTTTGTTCATTCATGAGTCATGGTCTTTTTAACCAATTTCTCTTTTCTTTCTCTTATTCATTTATTCATCCATTTGAGATCTTCAGCGCTTTCTCTCCATACAGTAAGTCGCAGACATCATTAGCTTCCC
>NC_061833.1:9218816-9226316 GCF_019202785.1 Penaeus chinensis
GAGATGTAGAGATATAAAAACAGAGACAGGCAGATATACAGATAAAACAGGCAAGCAGACGGACAGACAGATGACAGGCAGATAAACAGAATCTGACAGAACTTTTACCGACTAGCCTGCATCCTTAAGGTACAAAGATATCACGTACCCTTTCGGACTTACATTAAGAAGGATGTTGAGAAACTTAGTCTGCCTTCATCTGCCGAGGTGCCTTAGATAAACATATACAAAGTACTCAAGAAATCCCGCAGAACATAACCAACAGCAGACCACTTATAACTCAGTGGATAAAGGATATTAAAGAACAAATCACAAAACAGACCGTGGCTTTCTGGATAAAGGATATCTATATTTCTTTTTAATGTGGTAGTCAATCGAGGTAGTCTTTAGTAACAGGCAAAAACTAATTATTACAAACGACTCCACCTCTCCACGGTAGTAATAGGACTAAATAGGGCTAAAGAGCAGACCAGTTAATTAAATGCTTTACAAAGGAATGCGCGTAGTAAAACAGCCGGACAATCCATACTTCCTAAGGCAATTCAAAACAAGCTGTTAGTTCTTTTCCTCTGCTCCGAGAAAGCCAGATCAGCTCCTCTAGATCAGAAGAAAAAAAAAAGAAAATCTGATCCAAGGAGCTACTGACGAGTCTCCTTATCATCGAAGTTACGAAAAATCGTGGAAAAGATAATAACAAGCTATATAAGTACTTACTGTGAGACAGTTTCAATGTAGGAATGGTTTCTTCACTTATATGTTGGTGCTGGGTGTCATGATATCCGTTCAGAGATCTTCATTGGGAAAAAAGGAGAGAATTGAGTGAGTGACTGACTGACTGACTGACTGACTGAGAGAGAGAGAGAGAGAGAGAGAGAGAGAGAGAGAGAGAGAGAGAGAGAGAGAGAGAGAGAGAGAGAGAGAGAGAGAGAGAGAGAGAGAGAGAGACAGAGACTGAGGGGAAGAAACAATGAAGTGTTACAGACAAATATATATATATATATATATACATATACATATATATACATATATATACTGTGTGTATATATGTATGTATATATATATGTATGTGTGTGTGTGTGTGTGTGTATGTATGTGTGTGTGTGTGTGTGTGTGTGTGTATGTATGTGTGTGTGTGTGTGTGTGTGTGTGTGTGTGTGTGTGTGTGTGTGTGTGTGTGTGTGTGTGTGTGTGTGCGTGCGTGTGTGTGTATGTGTGTGTGTGTGTGTGTGTGTGTGTAAATGTATATGACAAAGACAGAGACAGAGGAAAAGAGTAGAAATACAGAGTGATGATTATAGATAAGGGTCGATATTTCTTCTTATAAACCTACAAAAGAGGCACCCATTTCTTCTGAAATGTTGCGCAGATGTCGGTAAATCGCCGGCGACAAATACTGTTATTGTGCAACGTTCGTATCACATTTAATAACCGAGATATCATTTCCCATGAAATTGTTGCCTCAGCTCAAGGACAGCGCTTCAGGCTCTCTGTATGTATGTTCCCTTGCATGCGATATCTGACGGGGGATTTTTTTTATTCCTGAGTTGCGATTAATCTGAACCAAAAAAATATATATTCATAATTTCGTTGCAACGTTGCAACACGAGATTTTATGTTGCAACAATATCTCGTTTTCATTATCTAAAGACTGTGTAAAAATGAGAGAGGTGTACACACACACAGGAAAACAAACACGCACGCACACATGCACACACACACACAGACACACTCACACACATATATATAGATATATGTGCGTGTGATGTATATGTATGTGTGTGTACGTGTGTATGTGTTTGTGGGTATGTTTGTTTGTCTGTCTGTCTGTCTGTCTGTCTGTCTGTCGGTCTGTCTGTCTGTCTGTCTGTCTGTTTGTCTGTCTGTCTGTGTATGCGCGCGTGCACACACACACACACACACACACACACACACACACACACACACACACACACACACACACACACACACACACACACACGCACACACACACACACATGCACACACACACACACACACGCACACACGCACACACGCACACACACATACACACACACACACACGCTATATGCATTAAGGACTTTATGCATTAAAGGCTGATATAAGGTTTTGTCCGACCCGTAGCTTTCCCTTTACCCCCCCCCCCCCCCCCCGCCCACCCCTTTCATTAGGGAGTTGTAATGATCGACCTCGCCAATCTTCCGTCACTCACTCCAGAAGGTAATAAAGTGCACCAAAATCTCCTCTCACCTCCAACTCTCCCACAGGTACGGATAAAGGAATTAATAGCGAACTAAAGGTGGCAACACTTCCACCTGGAGGAGCCGTGCGTGGCGTCATTTTGCCTTGTACTTTGAATGGGGTTGTGGAGGCGGCTTTGCTGCATCGAAGCCTTCCCATGCGACCCTTTTCTACAATATGACACGTCCTCCGGCCGGCAGCATCACCTCCAGGCCCCGAGAAAACCGTGTTTATCTCGCAAGTGATGAGGATGCCCGCACACATGCCACACCTACGAAGGCCGCTGACAAAGCTTTTTATTTTTAGCAAATAAATTATTACGTTATGTTGTTTTATCAACCATTCCTCCCCAAAGATGATAAAAGCACCAAAATACATATTTTTTTACATATTAAATATTTATTGTATATACCGAGATTTCAACAACACTGAGTTTAAGATTTGTTGCATTACTATTACTAGTTCATTTTTCCCGCCTACAAGGTGACGTGGAAAGCAAGATAAAACCGCTAGGATTTGCTAGCGGTCTGTCTCGCTGACAGTCTGAGGATCCCCGGAGTGGGCTTTCCCCGTCAAAGTGGTCGTGGGTATTGTTTCATATGGGAATGAGAAATAATTTGCAAGGTAGTTATTCGACTTAAGTGACCTGTGCTTTATTCTTATCTTCGGGTTTTTATTCTGTTTTAATCAACGTACTAATTCACTTTTAGCGTTCATGTTTTATTTTCGGTGTATTGTGTTATCGTTTGTTTTATTAAGTGAATTATTTTATGTTCCATCGTTTGTATTTTAATGTTTTAAGCTCCTGTACGGCTGTTCATTTTACTGTCTTTGTGTTTGTTTTATCGTTGGTTTCATGTGTTTTATTGTGTGTTTGTCTTTAACTTGTATCGTGGAATAAACTGTATTATGTATGCTTAGTTTTATCAACGCCCGAACTTAAGAAAAGGTAACAGTGCGATTGCCGATGAGATAACATAGCTACCCATACTGAATGGCAACTTGGGGTTCCAGTGATAGTTTTTTTTTCAGGGTGATTATCTGCTTAACTGCGTATACGCACACGCCTCTCCTCGCTCATATCACGCTCACCAACTTTTATATTCTCGGAACAAACACATACACACACACGTACTACAATTACACCCTTTCGCTCCTTTCCCTACACTTGTCTTCTACACTATCATCCTTCCCTCATACATACTACGTTCCCCTACGTCAATCAAATGGGTGGTGGAAGTGACTCCTCTTTACATACTTGCGAGATATAGTTGTATTTAGTTTTGCTACACAGTACTGCCCTTCCCTCACTGGATAAATTCCATGCAACTAAATATTTCCATTTTTAGTTTTCTTTCGGTAAAGTGTATATATTTTGTCCGCGTCTGTGACTAGCGTTATCGACCTATTGGACTTTCATTTTCAAGTTTGTCAGTGAAAATTACACCATCAATACAAAATGTTTGCTATGCTTACAGATTTCTCAAGAACACACCCCAATGCCTTAAAGCCAAACTGGCAAAACTACAGGGGTACCTACTCTCCTGGGTGCTTCCCATACTTACTTGCTCCCCCTCCACCTGTACACCCCCTTAGCCACTTAGCCAAAGCTACAAACTTCTATTATGTGTACCCTTAAGCAATTGGGGTGAGGCCCTGTATTTGTTATCAGAGAACAATGAGCATATAGATATTTTAACTTCCTTACAAATCCGTGAGTAATTATCTTAAATCCTTTACTTCGACGGACGCAGAAGAGTAAGCTTTGCCCCGAGATCAGCACCGATCCCAGTGGCTCCCGGAGATAATGTCCGCCCCCTGCCTAGCGCTTGCCTCAGTGAATGTAAACCAACCAGCGCCATGGCAATGAGTGGCATTTTTTCTCAGACTTGTGATTTTCTGGTTTTCAAAAATGTGCCCGAATGCTCTGACATTTTGGAACGGTCTTCGTAACTGGTAAATGACTGGCAATGCTGATATTATAGAATATTCTTTGTATATTTGAGTTATATCTTCCTTCTGTATCATGACTTTCCTTTTTTATTAGTCTTAAATTTATTTCTACTACTAAAAGTAGACACTACAAGTGAGAGCTTAGCACATGTGAACAGACCAATACAATGCTGTGTATCCCCGAAGAAAAATACCTCATTTCAACAGTTTATTCATATCCACCTCATTAGCAACCATAGGTAAAATTATTACATTTTTGCAACAGATAAAATTTTATTGATGTCGTTGACCCGGCGTGAACAAGCAAGATCATGTGAAGTCTATCCTCTATACCGTTCACTGGGAAGGGATTCTCTCTCTAGGATGTTACCATGTAAACTGTCATTTTTGATTAAATGGAATAGAATAGAAACCTGTCCTTCTCCACGTTCACGGTTGACGTTAAAAATATCAGAAGAACCTATCCTGTTTCCGTCAGCCAGCCTCATTTTTTATCGATTTACATGCGTTACTTGATTACTTGAAAGGTCCGCCGTGGACAGTGGAAAAGGTCATAGAACAGGCCCGGGAATAAGTAAGTGAAAAGGTGCTGAAGTCTAGTAACATTCACACTGGGTTAAAAGAGCACGGAGTTCATTTAATCTATAGTAATCTTAGTAATTCCGTATTAATTTATATTCATACATCCCTTGAAAATGAAGAAAGATCGTCTCCTAGTTGACTGGCCGGTAAAAAGGCATATTAGGGATAAACTTTGTTTTCAGTAGTTAATAGCCTAGCCCTAGAATTTTTAGATTCATCTTGAAGATAATTAATGAAGGTAAGTTATACATATAAAGGCATTCGTTTTCAACATGTGTTTTGTTCGTCTTCAAGCACATACAGTGTTAAAGTTTCTTCTTTCTAAAAACCACAGATTGATTACTTGAGAAGATACCACGCATGCTACCATTTGATTCCCCTTATGATATAGTCTTGTCCTGTTTTATTCACATCAACGCGAGAAAGTTCCAGAATAATTTAGCAAACCGTCAGAGCTTTTAAGGTGACTCGGGTATTCAGTAAATAAATAAATGTTTTTATTTTGTGCTATGGGAGTTGAAACAAAGAATATGGTGGCTAGTGGCGGCACAGGTTTTTAAAACCGAACACTTCATAGATAAACATATAGCTATCAATCGATTTATCTATTCATATCTATCTTTCTAGCTAATTCCTATCTCTGTCTGTCTATCTACATCTGTGTTTGTATATCTATCTATATATTCGTCTGTCTATCTACATATCTATCTAATCTATCTAATCTATCTATCTATCTATCTATCTATCTATCTATCTATCTATCTATCTATCTATCTATCTATCTATCTATCTATATATATATATATATGATTGTCTACGAGTACATAACCCCGCTTAAGATTTCTGTATATTCAGAATATTTCCATTTGTACGTAAAAAATGCATCACAGCTTACGTAGTTGTGGGTTCAAATGTGTTTCGTAGACAGCCTTACTAACATAGTGACGTCACAATGAATGAGCTAGTTTGGTTTGTTTGTTCCAAGGGTTAGCGTTAATCAATGCTTACCGATGGAATAATGCTACCTGTTATTGCTATTAGCATTAGGATAGTCATTGTTACTATCATTATCTTCATTATGGTTGTTATCATGATTATCATTATTAATATATCATCAGCATTATTGCCACTTTAATTATTATTGTTATTATTATCCTTATTATATTTGTTGTGATTAATATCATCAATATTAGTATCATTACTATCATTATTATTATTATTATTTTCAGCATTATCATAATTGTTATTATTATTATTATTATTATTATTATTACTTTTATTTTTATTATGATTATTACTACTACTACTATTATTATCATCATCATTATTATCATTATTGTTATTATTATTATTATCATTATCATTATTACTATTATCGTTATCATTATTATCATTATTATCATTATTACCATTATTATCATTATTATTATTATTATTACAATTATTATTATTATTGTTATTATTACTGCTATTACTATTATTATTATCATCATTATTATTATTACCATTCATTACCATTATCATTATTGTTATTATTATTATAATTATCATTATAAATCTCATAATCATCACCATCATCATCATCATTATTATTATCATTATAACTAACATTATTATAATTATTAATATTACCACTACTATCATCATCTGTTATCACTATCATTATCATAAACATTATTGTCATCATCATAATTATTATCATTACCATCGTCTTTATCATTATCATAAACATCATTGTCATAATTGTTATCATCACTATTATAATTATAATTGTCATCATTATTATACTCATCATTAGCACACCATTACCATCGTTACTATCATTAATACCACGACCATTATCAACATTATCCCCATTATCATTCCTACTGTTAATTTGCATCATCTTCATCGTAATTAATATTATCCTCAGATCATCATTTCTAGCAATATGAATATAATTTTCACCATTATTACTGTTGTTGCTGTCATCATTATTCTAAATGTTTTTTTCATGACTGCCATTGTTGTTGGTTTTTATTTTTGGCTTTTGTAATATTCAGTAATCATTGTCACTTCCATTCCAAAGTTATTTAGATGATTCCTATCACTATCAGTACAATTATCATTATTAATTAATATTAGCATTGCAATTTCTGATTATTGCTGTAATGAAGGTACCTTTATGGCTACTATTGTTTGATTAGTGCGAGTTCGAGAGTCATTCTATATTAGAAAATCATTATCGCAGTTGTTTATTACTTTGTACCCCATACCCGAGTGATTGTCATTTCACTATTAATTGTACTCTTCGCTCAATATCCTATTCTAATAACATGATCATATTCGTACATCGGAACCAATGGAATAGTTATCCCGTTACTTGTTTTCTGTGTTTTCTCTATCGTAGAAAATGTTAAATTATAGGGCTAACTTTACTGGAAATACATGCTATACCGTATAGCATATACGTGTGTGTGTGAGTGTGTGTGTGTGTGTGTGTGTGTGTGTGTGTGTGTGTGTGTGTGTGTGTGTGTGTGTCTGTGTGTGTGTGTGTATGTGTGTGTGTGTGTGTGTGTGTGTGTGTGTGTGTGTGTGTGTGTGTGTGTGTCTCTCTCTCTCTCTCTCTCTCTCTCTCTCTCTCTCTCTCTCTCTCTCTCTCTCTCTCTCTCTCTCTCTCTCTCTCTCTCTCTCTCTCTCTCTCTCTCTCTTACTCTCTCTCTTTCCCTCTCTCTTTCCCTCTCTCTC
>NC_061833.1:9231316-9236316 GCF_019202785.1 Penaeus chinensis
TTTTCTCAATATCATTTATATCATGAATGCTATTGTTGATAGTATTACCATTGTATAAAAAAAAATATGATTATCCCTTTTTTTTCGTTAGTGTTTAGTATTTCTCATCACGAAACATGCTCTTCATGTCATATCAACATTGCAACATTGCAACAATACGCTACAATATGCAAATTATCACCATATCATTGCCTATCACTTTTATTCTCTCAAAGTTGGAATGAGAAAAAAAAAAAATTATGATAGTTGCGAATATCATGTTTATCGTTCTTAATGTTATTGGATTATTATGATGATTATTATTTGTATCATTACCATCAATTTTCTTTCCCGGTATGTTTTAACTTCTCGCCCTGCAGGTGGCGCTTTATTGCTATTATTGTTTTTGTTATCATTGTCATCGTTATTATTTTTATTATTATTATCATTTTTATTATTATTATTATCATCATCATTATTATTGTTGTTGTTGTTCTGTTGCTGATATATTTATTATTATTATCATCATTATCATTATAATTATTATTATTATCATTATTATCATATTATTATCATTATCATTATATAATTTGCATTATTATTATTATATTATTATTATTATTTGTATTTGTATTATTATTGCTGTTGATCTCATCATTAAAATTGTTGTTGTTATCTTTATTATTATTGTTATTATCGCCATCATTATTATCAGTATTGTTAGCCTTTTGATATCCACCCAATTAGTCGCTTGCTTTAAAACAAACAGGGACTGATAGCGAAAACTAGAATAAGATTTTAGCACATGATAAAGAGCATTCAGGATCAAGGTCTATGTAAGTACTTCTATAGACCTTGTTCAGAATAACCGAAGCGAAAAATATACTGTTTGCAACTCCTCACCAAGTTTTCCGTTGACGCTGCACGAATGCACATTGATAAAGCATTTACATATTCACGGTAGTCCTACTGCAGTTTGCTTTCAATTAATGATTAATAATGAAGAATATAATGTAGCATGTCTTCTATTTACTAACATTCCCAAAAAAAAAAAGTTCAATTAGCCGCTACTAGATGGTGCAGCTACGAGAAGAATTTACAATGTCTCAGCGATTTTGTAGAGATTTTTATATGAGATGTTATACATACATATTTATAGCTTATATTGAAACGCTTTCGTGTTTTCAGAATTATGCTGCTATTATTCTTGTGTTATAATTCGATAGGTGTCGCCATCTCGATGAGCATGCATTATTTACTTAAAGAAAATGTAATACTAAATGGCTAACGTAATTTGAAAAAAAAAAAAAATAGATAATATACTTATGGGTTATTTGTGTTCTACCAATCACATTCTTTGTTACAAACAGCCTATGGTTTACATCAAAGTTTTTGCCAGATGTACAATAGTGGGACCCAGAAAGTGTACTGAAATATAATTCCGGAACTTTACATATCTTTATATCTGTGTGTGTGTGTGTGTGTGTGTGTGTGTGTGTGTGTGTGTGTGTGTGTGTGTGTGTGTGTGAGTGTGAGTATGTATGTGTGTGTATAGATAAATGATAAGGAGAATGAAGTGTACACACACTAATATACGCGAGAAATATAAATAGATCCTTTATTGAAGGGGACAGTGGCTCCTGTGCTCTTTCTAAAGAATCTGCCGCCACCCTACTCTTTCCCTGGAAGACAAGCTTCCTCTACGTGTTCAAAGTAGGGTGGAGAGCAGGATCACAGGGAGAGGTACACACTAATTTGTGACATCATGAAGTGTACTACTACTAAAACACTCGAACTACTAAAACACTGATAACAAACAGTACTGGAGTGCGTAAGTCCAGGGGGAAAGGGCGATGGAACCAGGAATAAAAGGAAACATAGACTGTGACGACCGTAAAATAATTGTTTAGATATATTCCAATGAGTTTAGAGAGTCACATATATATTTTGTAGTTACCCCTCAATAAAAGAGAACGATGGTTGATGAAAGAAAACCTTATTTTAGGCGTAGCTATTCTATATTTCAGTAAAATCTTCCGCTCTGTTTTATTGCACTAAATAAATATTTAGGTAAATATTCACAATACCTTTGCATGATCAGTCACAACGCTTGTGGCCTCAATAGATTCCTCACACTCTCTACTGCCCATTTATATAGAAATTATACGTTGTCAACCACTTCTAAAACCCATAGCAGGGGAGGGTATAGATCTACCAGAGAAAGTACGGGGCAGAATATGAATATTATACAGAAAATTAATCAATTCATAGTCAGATGCAGGGGGCTGCGCCTATTTCAACTCCCAGTGCGGGATACTGACCCCCAACACTCGCCCTGGACAACAATGAATCCACCACGAATGTAGGGATAGAGCGTAAGGCAAACTCGTCATCGGACCCTCTCGCATTTCGGTCGTACGTTTTTCATTACTTGAGGTGGTTGGCGGCAGCACCACAGGGGGGCGGGGGCGTAGCAGAGGATATTAACAAGTATAGTGATAAACTGTGTATATCATTCTTATAGCGATGCATTTCCTGCGTATTCTTCACATTTTGACCCGTATTTTCCCTATTACCTTTCATGCCTTTCCCAGTCCTGCTATCGGGGCAAAGATTGTAGGGCAAATGTCCCTCACATCTGGGTAGTAGAAGGTGAGAAAAATCCATCGTCACCACTATTGTCTTGATCAGTCATGCGAATTGCCTCATAAGAATGACAGTAATAGTTATTTCTCTAACAGACGCTTCTATTGGGTTAAAACTATCTGAAAATAGTTTTCCATTTGCTTCTGTTTTGCAGTTCTTAAGAAATTAATTTAGAATATTTACGATTATATACAGGGACGTCATGGGGGGGGGGAGCGCTGGCATGGGTAGTTGCCCCCCCAAAGACTCTTATTGCCCCTTCAAGATCTGGCTTGACCCCCCCCCCCCCCCTCCCAGGAACAATCGCAAATTTTAACTTTCCTTGTTCCTTCAGAGATGTCATTCCTGGTATTAGTATTATCATTATTGTTGTTGTTGTTATTACTACTATTGTTATCATTACTATTGTTGTTATTATTACTAATGATAATGAGTGAAAGTAATAATGATGATGATGATAATGATAATAATGATAATAAATATGTTAATAATATTAATAATAGTAATGATAATAGTAATAATGATAATGATAATGATAATAGTAATAATAATAATGATAAAAAACAATAATGATAGTAACAATGATAATAATGATAATGATAATAATATTGATAATGATAATGATAAAGATAATGATAATAGTAATTATAACAATAAGGAAAATGATAATGAAAATAATGATAACGATAATGATAATAATAATAATAATCATGATAATAACAATAATAACAATTATGATAATGATAACGATAATAACAATAATAATAATGATGATAATAATGATAGTGATAATAATTCTAGTGATAATGATGATAACAAAAACAATAATAATGATAATAATAATTATAATGAAAATTAAAATAATAATAGAAAATAAAAAATTACAATAAAATAATAATAAAATATTAATAATAATGATAATAATAATACAAGGAAGAACAACAACAACTATCATAAAAATAATAACAATAATAATAATCGTTATCATTACCATCATTATTATCATAATGATGGTAATAATAATGATGATAATAATAATGCTAATAATAGTAATAATAAAAATAATAATAATGATCATAATAATGATAATGATAATAATAATAATAATAATAATAATAATAATAATAATAATAATAATAATAATAATAATAAATTATAATAATAGTAATGATAATGATAATAATACCTATTATTATTATGGTCTTTATTTTTAAAACAATACTAATACTAATGATAATAGAAATAATGATGATGATAATAATAATACTGTTAATAATGATAATAATAATGATGATGATGATGATGATGGTTATGATGATAATAACAAAACAATAATAATAGTAATAATGATAATGATAATAAGGAAAATAATAATGAGGCTGATAATAACAAAAATAATAAGAATAAGAATGATAATAAGAATAAGAATGATAATAAAAATGATGATAATAATAATAACAAGAAGAAGAATCATAGTAATAATATATGTCATACTGAATTTACTTTCTTCAACCCTATGTTTCTTCTCCTATTCTCTATACAATCATAGTGAAGGAAAAAATAGAATAATAATGATGAATAAAAAATAGGAGAAAAAAAATAAAGGCATTGTATATAAAGGTTTAAAACAATTTAAAAACACAAGGGTATTCGATTCAGGTGCAGATATCCGACCCCTACTCTTTCATCAGTGATTTTTTTTTTTTTTTTTTAGTGCCGGAAAAAACTGATAAAATCTTTTCTTTTTTCTTTTTTTTTTTGCAATCTGGCATCGTTTGCCGAGGTTCAAACAGGTTATACTCTAAATGCATTTTTGGCGTTTTATCCCAAAACTTCTTCCGACTTCAAAGACAAAGCTAAGTTTTGTTTTAAAAGGGTCTTAACTTAAAATAAAAGCATGTGACTTTTGATAAAAAATGAGAGCTTTGATATATCCATATTCCCATTCAGGCTGACGTCTTTTAAAGCTTTCTCTTAATCTTTATATTCTTTTATATATTAAGAAATATAAGGACAGACACACACCCATAAACACACGCGTGTGATTGTATGTGTATGCATGCATATATATATATATATATATATATATATATATATATATATATATATATATATATATATATATATATGTATATATATATATATATTTACACACACACACACACACACACACACACACACACATACAAACACACACATACACACACACACACACACACACACACACACACACACACACACACACACATATATATATATACACAGACACACTCTCTCACACACACACACTGACACACTTTCACACACACACACACACAAACACGTGTGTGTGTGTGTGTGTGTGTGTGTGTGTGTGTGTGTGTGTGTGTGTGTGT
>NC_061833.1:9238816-9257412 GCF_019202785.1 Penaeus chinensis
CTCTCTCTCTCTCCCGTCTCTCTCATTCCTCCTCTCTCTCATCGACTCTCTCTCTCTTCCTCTCACTCTCTCTCTCTCCCCCCCTAGCCATTCGACCTGCTCACCCTAACCGTATTTCCTCTCAAATTTAGCACTACGAGGCTTTAACCACTTACGTAACCCTGTACATCGGCGAACTCCCGACCTCCTATTGAAAACAGAACAGAAGTACAGTGCGGACCTCGATCTGTACGCCTTAGTTCGCTTTCCGGTCAGCTGGCAACTATCCAATGATACGGCTGTGTGTAGTAACTTTTCTCCCTCTCTTTAATGGTGATGATGGGAGAGAAGAGGGTACTGAAAGGAGAGGTGGGGGGCGGGGGGGGGGGGGAGGCTGAGGTGCCTGAGGTGCTGATGAAGCCGGAGGTGATGATGAGGAAGCGGGGTGTTTGTGGGTGATGGCTCTTCGGTTGAGCTGGGTGAGACGCCTTAGGCCAAACGGAGAATTTTGGGAAGTCCAATTAGTATGTACGTAATACATACAATACATACATACATACATGCATACATATATCATACATACAGAGATATATATATATATATAATATATATAGATATATATTATAGATATATATATAGATGTATATATTTAATTATATATAATTAATATATAGACATACATACAAATATATATATATATATATATAATAGATGTAGGTGTGGTGTGTGTGTGTGGTGTGTGTGTGGTGGAATATATATATATATATATATATTTATATATAGATATAATATGTTGGTGTGTGTGTGTGTGTGTGGGTGGTTTGTGCGTGTGTGTGTATATATTATGTTAGATATATATACAGTATATATATATATAATATATAGAGATATATATATGTGTTGGGTGTGTGTGTGGTGTGTGTGTGTGTGGGTGTGTGGTGTGTGTGGTGTGTGTGTGGTGTGTGTGTAATATATATATATATATATACATTATATATTATAGATATATATATAGTATATACATATATAGGCGTGGGTGTGTGTTGTGTGTGGGGGGTGTGGGGGTGGGGGTGTGTGGGTGTTGTGTTATACAGAGATAGACAATGGCTCACCTATTTTATTAGATCCATTTACTTATCTATGAATGTTTTCTTCCATGAATGATAAAGAGGTCCCAGGTATAAAAGACAAAATAACCGTTGTTAACACATAGGGGAAAATAAAAGTATCGAAATAACCGAAGGTGGTGAGCGAGGACTGGAGTAACAAGAGGGGAGACAGACGTAAAAAAAATCGAAGGAGAAGCTTTGGGGAAGACAGCAGTAGCACAGCATTTAAGGAAACAGTCGGAAGGTGCTGATAAGAAAATAAGAGTGTGAATGTATCGTGGGAAGTAAAAGGGAAAACATAATAATACACACTCACATACACACTACATATATAAATATATATATATTCCTATATATAGATATATATAAATATATATATATATATATTATTATATATATATAATTATATATATATATGTAATCCATATTTATATACCCATCAATTCATCTATAGATATAGATCGATGGATACGGGAATACACAGACGAAAAGATAAATACATATATAGACAGACAGACAGATAGATGAATGGACAGATAGATAAACAAATAGATATTGCATACAGAACAAGAGCGTAACTTAGGTAGGGAAAGGACATACAGAAATTTATAGCTTCAACTCGCCATCTGATCTTTGGCGCAGCATTATCTAAGATTTATCTAATGGACTTATAAAGTGGACAGTGAACTCCCTATCACCACTCTGACGCTTATGGAAGATTAAGAATATGAGGACAAAAGAAAGGTAATTATGAACTGATTAAAGATAGCTATGGAGAAGGAGAGGAAGAGGGGGCAGGAAGAGAGAAAGGAGAGAGAGAGAGAAGAGAGAGGAGAGAGAGATAGAGAGAGAGAGAGAGAGAGAAGAGAAGAGAGAGAGAGAAGAAGAGAGAAGGAACAATAGAGAGGGAGGGAGAGAAGAGAAAGGGAGAGAAAGAGAAAAAGGCAGAGAGAGATGAGGGGGGGGTAGAGATGGGATTGTAATGTAGAGAGATAGATAGATAGAGAGGAGCGAGAGAGAGAGAGAGAGAGAGAAGAGAGAGAGAGAAGAGAAGAGGGTAGGGGGGGAACAGTAGGAGGTAGAGATAGATAAAGAGAAGGAAGGGGGAAGGAGAAAGGGAGGGAGTGGGAGAGAGAAAGAGAAAAGGAGAAGTAGAAGAGAGAGAGAGAGAGGAGAGAGAAGAGGAGGGGAGGAGAGGAAAAGAGAGAGGAGGGAGAGAGAAAGGGTGAGAGAGAGGAGGGAGAGAGAGTGAGGAGAGAGAAAGGAGAGAGAGAGAGAGGGGGAGAGGAGGGGGGGGGAGGGTGGAGGGAGGAGAGGGAGAGAGAAGAGAGAGAGAAGAGAGAGAGATGAGGCGAGCGAGAGAGAGAGAAGAAGAGAGAGAGAGAGAGAGAGAGAGAGAGAAGAGGAGAGAGAGAGAAGAGAGAGGGAGGGAGAGGAGATGGGAGAGAGAGTGAGGAGAGGAGAGAGGAGAGAAGAGAGAGAGAGAGTGAAGAGAAACAGAGAGAGAGGAGAGGGGGGGGGAAGAAGAGTGAGTGGGTGTAAGAGGGGGTGGAGGAAGGGGGGGAGGAGGGGAGAGGGGAGCAAGAGAAGAGAGAGAGAGAGAGAGGAGAAGAGAGAGAGAGAGAGAGAGAGAGTGAGAAGAGAAGAGAGAAGGGGAACGGGAGGGAAGGGGGAGGGAGGGAGGGAGATAGAATGACGTCAGTGTAAGCGATAAAAGATCAATATGAAATCAAGACGAAGAAAATAGCAAGGAGAAGAGAAAAGGGAAAAGAAAGTGATTGTAAAGTATCTAAAGAAACAAAGGAGAGGAGAGAGACGGAAAGAAAATATGTCAGAGGAGAGAAATTGAGGAAAGAGAGGAAACACGATGAGAATGGAAAAAGGGGAAGCGGAGGGGAAAAGATAGAGAGTGGAATAAATTAAAGGTCTCAGAAAAAATGTGATAAAGTAAGAAGAAAATGATGACGATTTGTATTTTTTTCTCTCTCTCTGTTATTCTGGTTTAATTTATATTTCGCCTTTTATATTTTTATCAAAGACGTCGTTCCCTATTTTTTTGTGATCGACAAATGCAAATGCCTTCCAAATAACGCAAACAAACAAGATATTAGTTTAAGAAAGTGTCGCAGAAACTAACAGAGACCCAGTTGCAAATACCAGGATCCGACCACTCGGAGCAAAACGACAGGAAGAAAGCCAGGAAGAAAAGAAAGATTCAATCCTATGCAATTGCAGAAGAGAGAGAAGAAAATATATGTAAACCCGGCCATGCGAGGAACATTTTTATAAAACCAGATAAAAAGTATTCACCACGTTTTGTATTGTACTTTATATCACATTTACACCCCGCTTTATATTTGAAATGGGGAAAACATCGACCACTATCGAGACACGAAACAAAAACGAACTGTTTTTTTGTTATTTTTATTTATAAATTTTTTTATATATATAAATATATATATGAATATATAGTAAGTTATATATATATATAAAAAATATATAATATATATAGGGGTGCAAGATGTATACAAAGCACACACACACGCATGAATGAACGATGGCTGACAGCCCAAAAATCATTCCTTTCATGAATGAAGAAAAGGAAAAGAAAAGAAAAGAAAAAAACTAAAAAAACCCAAAAAACACACAACACACAACACACACACCCCACACACACCCCACACACACAAACAATAATATTATATATAAAAATAAAAATATAGTATGTAGTATGTATACAATATATTATATATATATTTATAAATATATCTTAAATCCAATTATATAATATGATATTTTGATAGATAGATAGATAGATAGATACATGGAGAGATATACATATCGGCAGAGAGATACAGGTATAGATAGAGATAGAGATATATGTTCGTACATTACGTGTTCGTCCGTGCGTGTGTCCAAAGAGAGTAAGAAATGAACGGGAAGCTATTGGGCTCCATTATCGCAGTTATTATTGTTCTCACGATTCTACTTTCCCTCTGTATCTATTTCCCAAAGGATCGCCACGGGCCAGGTCTTTAGGCCTCCTCGAGCGCCGGAGTATGAGGGAGCCAATCTGTTCCGAACAGACGCACGCACACACGCAGCCGAGGTAGTCTCTTCCTCTCTCTGTTTCTCTCTCTCTTTTTCTCTCTCTATCTTTCTATCTATCTATCTATCTATCTATCTATCTATCTATCTATCTATCTTCTCTCTCTCTCACTCTCTCTCGTCCTCCATATCTCTCTCTCTCTCTCATCCTCTCTCCCTTCATCTCTCTCCTTTTCTCTCTCTCTCTTTATTTTTCCCTTTCTTTCTTTCTTTTTCTCTTTGACTTATCCCTCTCTCTCTCTCTCTCTCGTTTTATTTTTCCCTTTCTTTCTTTCTTTTTCTCTTTGACTTATCTCTCTCTTTCTCCTTTTCTCCTCTCTCTTTCCCTTTTTCTCCCCTCTTTTCCTCTATCTATCATTATCTTTTCTAAACTATCTAACCTTTTCCCTTTTTCTCTCTCTCTCTCTCCCTCTCTCTCTCATCTCTCTCTCTCTCTCGTCTCGCTCAACGTCTCTCTCTCTCTCGCTCTCTCCTCTCTCTCATCTCTCTCATCTCCTCTCTCTCTTTTTTTTTTCCCTTTTTTTCTTTTCTTTTTCTCTTTGACTACCCTCTCTCTCTCTCCTCTTTCTCTTTTCTCTCTCTCTCTCTCTCTCCGACAAATTCTCTACTCTCTCCTCTCTCTCTTCCTCTCTTCCTCTCTCTCCTCCTCTCTCTCTCTCTCCCCTCTCTCTCTCTCTCTCTCTCTCTATCTTCATATATCTATCTATCTATCTATCTATCTCCCTCCCTCTCTCTCTCTCTCTCTCATCTCTCATCTCTCTCTCTCTTTTCCTTCATCATCTCTCTCCTCCTTTTCTCTCTCTTCTCTCTCTCTCTCTTTATTTTTCCCTTTCTTTCTTTTCCCTTTTTCTCTTTGACTTACCCTCTCTCTCTCTCTCTCTCATCTCTCCTCTTCAGTCCTCTTCTCTCTCTCTATCATCTATCTATCTATCTATTTCTCTCTCTCTCTCTCTCTCATCTTCTCTCTCTCTCTCTCTCTCTCCTCTTTCTTTTTTTCTCTCTCACTCATCTCTCTCTCTCTCTCCTCGTCTCTCTCTCTCACTCTCCTCCCCTCTCCCTCTCTCTCTTCTCTTCCTTTTCTTCTCCATCTCTCTCTCCCTCTCCTCTCATCGTTTTAATTTTTCCCCTTTCTTTCTTTTTTCTCTTGATTTATCTCTCTCTCTCTTTTTCTCTCTCTCTTTCCCCTCTCTCACCTCTCTCTCTCCTCTCTCTATCTATCTATCATCTATCTATCTATCTATCTATCTATCCCATTCTTTCTCTCTCTCTTCTCTCTCTCTCTCTCTCCTCCTCCCTCTCTCTCTTTTCCCCTACATCTCTCTCTCCTCCCCTCCTCTCTCTTTTTCCCCTCCTCTCTCTCTCTCTCTCTCTCTCTCTTTTTTTTTCCCTTTTTTCTTTCTTTTCTCTTTGACTTATCCCTCTCTCTCTCTCTCTTTCTTTTCTTCCTCTCTCTCTCTCTCCCCTCTCTCTTCTCTCTCTCTCTCTCCTCTCTCTCTCCTTTGTCTCTCTCTCTCTCTCTCTCTGTCTATCTATCAATCTTTATCTACTTCTATCTCCCTCCCTCTCTCTCTCTCCTCAATCTCTCTCTCCATCTCTCCTCTCTCTCTCTCTCAGATCTCATCATCTCTCTCCTCTCTCTCCTCTTCTCTCTCCCGTCTCCTCTCTCTCTCTTCGTCTTTCTCTCTCTATTTTTCCCCTCTCCCCTTTCTTCTCTCTCTCGCTCTTCGCTCTCCATCGGCTCTCTCTCCTCTCTCTCCCGTTTTCTCTCTCTCTCTCATCGTCTCTCTCCCTCTCTCATCTCTCTCTCTTCATCTCTCTCTCGCTCTCGCTCTCGCTCTCTCTCTCTCTCTCTCTCTCTCTTTATTTCCGTTTCTTTCTTTCTTTTTCTCCTTTTACCTAATCCCTTTTTCTCTCTCTCTCCTCTCTCTCTTTATTTTTCCCTTTTTCTTTATTTTCTCTTTTATTTCTTCCCATCTCTCTCTCTCTTCTCTCTCTCTTTATCTATCTATCTATCTATCTATCTTCTATCTATTCACTCTCTCTCTCCTCTCTCTCTCTCTCTCTCTCTCATCTTTGCTCTCCTCTCTCTCTCTTTTTCCTCTCTCTCTCTCTCTCTCTCTTGCTCACTTCTCTCTCTCTCTCATTCTCCTCTCTCTCCCCCCCTCTCTCTTCTCTCTCTCTCTCCCTCCATCTCACTCTCTCTCTCTCTCTCTCCTCTCTCTCTCTCCTCTCTCTCCTCTCTCTCTTGCTCACTCCTCTCTCTCCCTCATTCTCTTTTCTCTCTCCTCTCTCTCTCTCTCTCTCTCTATCTATCTATCTATCTATCTATCTATCTATCTCTATCTCTCTCTCTCTCTCTCCTCTCTCTCTCTCGATCTCTCTTTTCTCTCTCTCTCTCTCTCTCTCTCTCTCTCTCGCTCTCTCTCTTGCTCACTCTCTCTCTCTCCATTCTCTCTCTCTCTCTTCCCTCTCTCTCTCTCATCTCTCTCCATCTCTCTCTCTCTCTCTCTCTCTTTCTCTTGCCACCTCTTCCTCTCTCTCCATTCTCCTCTCTCTCTCATCTCCCCCCTCTCTCTCTTCTCTCGTCTCTCATCTCTCCTCTCTCTCTCTCTCTCTCTCTCTCATCTCTCTCTCTCTCTCTCCTCCCCTCTCTCTCTCTCTCTCTTTGCTCACCTCTCTTTTCATCTCATTCTCTCTCTCTCCTCCCTCTCTCTCTCTCTCTCTCTCTTCTCTTCTCTCTCCTCTCTCTCTCTCTCTTCTCTCTCTCTCTCTCTCACTCTCTCTCCTCTCTCCCTTACCTCTCCCCTCCTCTCTCTCTCTCTCTCCCTCTAACTCCACTCTCTTCTCTCTCTCTCTCCTCTCTCAACTCTCCTCTCTCTCTCTCTCCTCCTCTCACCTCTCTCTCTCTCTCATCTCTCTCTCTACTCTCTCTCGACCCTCTACTCTCTCTCTCTCTCCTTCTCCCCTCTCTCTCCTCCTCTCTCCCCCCCCTCATCTCTCTCCTCCCCTACCTCTCCCTACTCTCTCTCTTTTCCTCTCTTCTCTCTCTCTCACTCTCTCTTCTCTCCTGAATCCTCGTTCTCTCTCTCACTCTCCTCTCTCTCCCCTCCTCTCTCCCTCCTCGTCTCTCTCCTCGCTCTCTCTCTCTCTCCCTCCTCCTCCCCTCTCCTCCTCTCTCTCTCTCTCTCCCTCTACTCTCTCTCTCTCTCTCTCTCTCTCGTCCTCTCTCTCCCCTCTCTCTCTCTCTCTCTCTCTCTCCCTCTCTCTCTCTCTCATCCCCTAGCCATTCTAACCTAAACCCAAAAAACCGAATTTCCTCTCCAAATATTAGCACAACAGCTTTAAAAAACCACATGACATTCGGGCGAACTCCCGACCTCCTATTGAAAACAGAACAGAAGTACAGTGCGGACCTCGATCTGTACGCCTTAGTTCGCTTTCCGGTCAGCTGGCAACTAACCAAGTACGGGTTTTGTGAGTAACTTTTCTCCCTCTCTTTAATGGGGATGAAAGGGAGAGAAGATGGTACTGAAAGAGAGGTGGGGGGGGGGGAGGAGAGGGTGAGTGCCTGAGGTGCTTGAAAAGAAGCCGGAGGTGATGATGAGAGCGGTGTTTTGTTGGGTGATGGCTCTCGTTTGAGCTGGGGTGAGGACGCCTTATGCCGAAAGGGGAGGGAATTTGGGAAGTCAATAAAGTATGTTCGTATATACAAAACATACCCTAAATACATACATACGTCATATTCTTTTATATATATTATATATAGAAATAATATATATATATATATATATATATATATACATAATACATTATATATAAATATATATATATTATTTTGCATGTGGGGGTGTGTTGTGTGTGTGTGTGTGTGTGTGTGTGTGTGGTGTTGTATGTGTGTGTTATGTATATTAATATTTATATATATAATATATATAATAATATAATTTTGTATGTAAAGTATAAGCGCGGTGTGTGTGTATACATATATAAACTATATATTTCTACCTATTTATTAATCCATTTACTTATCTATGATGTTTCTTCCATGATGATAAAGAGGCTAGATTAAATTCAAAATAACCGTTGTTAACACATAAGGGAAAATAAAAATATCGAAATAACCGAAGGTGGTGAGTGAGGACTGGAGTAACAAGAGGGGAGACAGACGTAAAACAAAATCGAAGGAGAGGCTTTGGGGAAGACAGCATTTAAGGAAACAGACGGAAGGCGCTGTTAAGAAAATAAGAGTGTGAATGTACGTGGTGAGAGTAAAAGGGAAAACATAATATACATACGCACACACACACATATATAGATCTATATATACCCATATATAATATATATATGTATATATGTATATATAAAATATACCCATCAATTCATCTATAGATATAGATTGATAGATACGGGAATACACAGACGAAAAGATAAATACATAGACAGACAGACAGACAGATAGATAAACAAATAAATATTGCATACAGAACAAGAGCGTAACTTAGGTAGGGAAAGGACATACAGAAATTTATAGCTTCAACTTCGCCATCTGATTTTTTGGGGCAGCATTTTTCTAAGTTTTTATTTTAAGGGCCCTATAAAGTGGACATGAACTCTACACCACCTGACGCTTATGAAGTTTAAAATTTATGAGGAAAAAAAAAAAGGTAATATAAACTGAAAAAGGGATAGCAAATGGAGAAGGAAGAAGGGGGCAGGAAGAGAAAAAGAAAGAGAGAGAGAAAGAGAGAGAGAAAGAGAGGAGAGAGAGAGAGAAGGAGGAGAGAGAGAGAGAGAAGAGAGGGAACAATAGAGAGGGAGGAGATAAGAGAAAGGGAGAAAAAGAGAAAGAGTGCGGAGAGGCGGCAGGGGAGAGAAGGGGGAAGGGAGAGAGAGATGATATTAGTATATATCCCATATACACACACACACACAAAGAGAGAGAGAGGAAGAGAGAGAAGAAGAGAGAGAAGAGAGAAAAAGAAGAGGGGGGAGGGGGAACAGAAAGAGGTAGAGAAAGAAAAAAAGAAAGAGAAGGGGGGGGAGGAAGGGGAGGGGGGGGAGGGAGAGAGAGAGAGAGAAAAAAAAAGAGAAAAAAGAAAAAGAGAGGGGAGAGAGAGAAGAGAGAGAAGAGAGAAGAGGGAGGGGGGGAAGGGGGAAATAAGGGGGGAAGGAAAAAGGGAGGGAAAAGGGGAGAGAGAGAGAGAGAGAAGAGAGAAAGGGGGGGAGGGGGGAAGAGGGGGAGAGAAGGAGAGAGAGGGGAAAGAGAGAAAAGAGAGAGAGAGGGAGAGGAGGGAGGGAGGGAGAAGGAGGAGAGGAAAAGGGAGGAGAGACCCCAAAGGAAAAAGGGGGGGGGGGAGGGGGGGGCGAAGGGGAGGGGGGGGGAGGGGGGGGAAGGAGAGGGGGGGGCGGGGGGGGGGAGGGGGGGGCGAGGGGGGGGGGGAGGGGGGGGGGGGGGGGGGGGGGAGGGGGGGGGGGGAAGGGGGGGGGGGCTATTTTTTTTTGGGGGGGGGGGGGCCGGGGGGGGGCGGGCGGGTTTTGGGTTTCCGGGGGGGGTTGGGGGGTGGGTGGGGGGGGGTTGGGGGGGGGGGCTTGGGGGGTTTTGGGGGGGCAGGGGGGTTTTGGGGGGGGGGGTTTTTGTGGGGTTGGGGGGTTTTTTTTTTTTTTTTTGGCTTTCTCCGCTCCCCCCTTTTCTCTCGCTCTCGCTCTCCTCTCTCCTGCTTGCTGCCCCTTCCCTCCTCTTTTCCCCTCACCTTTCTTTTTCTTTTTTTCGTCTTTCTCTCTCCATCCTACCATACCTCTACCCCCACCCCCTCCCACCCTTCCCCCCTCCCCACCCCCCCCCCCCTTTCCCCTCCCCAAACCCACACCCCCCCCCCCTCCGGGGCTCCCCCCCCCCCCACAACCGCCGCTCCCTTCCCGTCCCTCGCTTTTCCCCCCTAGCCATCCCCCCCCTCTTCGGTCCCTCACCCCCAGCCAAACCCCAACCCACACCGCCCCCCGGCACCCGACCCGCCCCCAGCACCTCAAAGACAAACACACACCATAACAACCGGATTAAAAACACAAACCCCAAAACAAATCAAAAACCCCCCCGGCCCGAATCCCCCCCCCAAACCCCCGGGGCCACCACCCCCATTAAAAAAACCCCTCCTCACCCCGCAAACAAAAAGCAATTTTGACGGCCAAACAACGAACCCGTGCCAATACCAGGACCCCCCCCTCGGGCCAAACGACAGGAAACCCCGGAAGAAAAGAAAGACAACCAAAGCAAGCAGAAGAGAGGGGAAAAAAATAAAAGAAAAAAACCCCGGCGCAGGAACAATTTTTTTTTAAAACCAGATAAAAAGTATTCACCACGTTTTGTATTGTACTTTATATCACATTTACACCCCGCTTTATATTTGAAATAGGGAAAACATCGACCACTTATCAGACACGTAAACAAAATACGAAGCTGTCCGTCGCAATTGAAGCAGTCACAGAGACACACACGAGCCTCCTAGCCTCCTCGAGAGCCTGAATGTTTGCTTACTGTTGCAACTGCTCCGTAAGATCAGCGGTAAGCCAGGCTGGGAATATTCCGCAGGGCTTCACAAGACGGTTATGAGGAGATAATAGGAGACGTGGGGCGCTTACCCTAGGAACGAGGAGAAGAATGCCGGAGTGGGTTTGCTGTGACTTTTTGGTTTTTTCGGATTCGATTGGGAGGGGTGACAGGCCCCTTTTTTTTGAAACCCCACAAGGTTTATGGTAAACTTTTAAAAAGATTGTGGGCCTGAGGGAGAGCCCAATTCGGTGGAGAAAAGGGCTATTCCAGAGCGCTTGTCCCAGGGGTAGTTCCAAACCCCAACCCCCAGACCTTGCAGTGTAATTGCATATATGTTTTGTTTGTGTGTGTGTGTGGGGTGGGGTGTTTGTGTGTGTTGTTTTTTGGGTGTGTGTGCATTTTGGGGAAATGCGTGTATACATTATAAAATATTGTGTGCGTGTGCGAAATTTTATATTCATAAATGTAGTAGGACGGAATACAAAGCGGAAATATTCACAGCATTATCGACGTAACTAAAACCAAAAAGTGCATCTCGGGACTACCATTGTACAATACACATGGGCGTCTTTTAACTTTTTTTTTGTCGCACCTACATCCACAAACAGATACAGACAAAAACACCCCCTAACACATACCCCAAAAAACACACACACACCCCAAAACACACATATATAATATAAAAAAATTATAAGAAATAATTTTAGTAATATTATATATACGGTGTGTGTGTTTTGTGTGTTTTTTGTGGTGGTGCGCGCGCGCGTGTGGTGGGGTTTTGGTGTGTGTGTGGGGTGTGTGTGTGACCAAATTTTTGTGTTTTGGTGTTTTGGACCATTTTGTTTGTGCGTGCGGGGCGTGCGAGGGGTTGCGTGTGGTGTTGTGTAAAAATGTTTTTTGTACATTCATACCACATCCACAACACAATTTTGCCAAATCTGGGTTTGATCAACGGTTGAAGTGCCCGACTGCTGATTTTTTGTATTTTTTCAGACCGTGTATGGCCCAAAGCAATGGGTTTTAAAACCCTATACAAAATAAATGTTGCCTTGGGGCATCTATGGGGAAGAAATGCTTCGGAAAAAAAAAAAACCCTGAGGAAAAAATGAGGGGAAGCCTTTTTATTTGCTGGGAACCTGCAACCCGCCCCCGTGCCAAACTTTTTTATCGTTTTTTTCCGTTCCTTTTTATCCATCACCTCGTGGAGAGAGGGATCCTCGCATGGGCACAATGCCCAGGCATTGAAAGAGTAAAATGCCCCAAAATTTGACATCGACTAATGTTTTGGGCATGTCATGTAAAGTGGTGTGTGTGTTTTCTGTGAGTGTGAGTGTGTGTGTGTGTGTTAATATTATATATAAAAAAAATATAAATAATAATTAATATATTTTTTTATATATTCATAATATGTGTGTAAATATTAAAAAAAATTATATAAATATATAAATATTATAATTTTATACTGTTATGTTTATGGTAAATGTATTTGATGATGATAGTTAGATATGTAAACCCCACACCCGCAATATATATATATATATATATAAAAATATATAGAGAGAGGGGAGAGAGAGAGAGAGAGAGAGAGAGAGAGGAGAGAAGAGAGAGAGAAGGGGAGAGAAGAGGGAAAAGAGAGAGAGAGGGAAGGAGAGAAGAGAGGGGGAAGAGGGGAGAGAGAGGAGAGAGAGAGAAGAGAAGAGAGAGAGAGAAAGCGAGAAGAGAGAGTGAAGAGAGAGAGAGAGAAGAGAGAGAGAGAGAGAGAGAGAGAGAAGCGAGAGAGAAAGAGAAAATAGAGAGAATTTAAAAATTCAAATTTTTAAACCTGTCACTCATCGGTCTCCCCTTCCTCCCAATGAACAAGTTCCTTAAAGGTTTTTTCCTGGGCACAGTATCAAATATAAAACAAAAAAACGGAAAATCCCTTTTATATTTGTATATAAACCATACAAAAAACATACATATTATATCAAAAATATATATATACATATTTATATATTTTGTTCCCTAATATATAAATATATATTATAATATATAATAAATATGTGTGTGTGGTTCGTATGGGGTTGTAAAAGCAGGTTGACAGATTTTACAGACACACGGGCAATCCAATAACTGCCCTGACGTTTCCCGACAGATTCCCGAAGGGACAAGCCCCCCCCCCCCCCCCCCCCCCCCGCCCCCCCGCCGTCTCGCCCCGGCTCATTTAAATCTCGAGCTCCAGTCTTTCGGGTGAAGAAGTATCCGATTCCTTTGGTGGAGCAAGGACCAATTTCCCTTCACAGATCGGCTCTGGCGTCTAGCATCACCGGGAGGGAGAGAGGGAGAGAGGAAAGAAAGTTAATTGCAAGAAGTTCAAGCAAAGACTTCTTAACTTACGGGATCATGGAGATACAGGGAGGGAGAGTGCAAAGTGATATATAATGGTTTGGGAACGGATATGGCATCATTTGCTTTTTTTTTTTTTTTTTTTTTTAATCTCTTTCGTTCTTCCCTTCTGTTTTATCTTATTTTCTCTTTCGGTTTCTTTTCCGCTTTTTTCTTTTTTTCTTCTTTCTCTATTCACTCCTTTCTTGCAATCTTCTTTCCTCTTTTTATTAACTTTCAACACTTCATCCTCCACACATTTTTTCTAATTTATATATCTATATCTATAGCTATGCCTATCACAATTTATTTTTTCGGTATTATAAAATTTTTTTAAAAAATTTACAGTTATGCCTCTTCATAATTATTATCATGGCTATTTACAGTTATCCCTGTTCACACCTATTAACACGAATACTCACAGCCATTATTATGAATATTCACAGCTATACCTATACACAACTAATCACTGAACATCCACCTACCTACCTAACATTTACGATTTGCAACGCGCCAAGAGGAAAGCTTCACCGACGCAAAGGGTTATCGACAAGATGCAAATTCTCGGCAGGAAGAGAGCTATTGAAACATTCATCGCCTGACGGACGTGTGGCTCGCGGTTCTCCATTCGACATCTGAGACTCTGGCGGCCGGGGATTTTTTCCGAAGACTTTGGGAGAATGGGATGTCGGTTGGTCAGATAATTATATTGGATTCTCAGGGATTTATGGGTAGGTAGGTAGGGAGGGAGGGAGGGAGGTAGATGGGTGGGGGTAGGAGGTGGATGATCGATTGTCGGGTTTGGTTGATAGACAGGTGGATAGATTGGTTGGTCGATTGGTTGATAGACAGGTGGATGGGTGGGTCTATTGGGGGTTGACAGGGAAAAGATAGAGAGAGAGGAGATAGGGGGTAGAAAAAATGGTAAGCAGATGGGGTAGGGGGATTGATGGACGGGAGACAGGTAATTGATGGGAATTTAAAAAACGGGTTTTTAAAAAAAAGAGAGAGACAGAGACAGGCAAATAAGACAGATAGATAATCACACAGAAAGAGACACAGGCAGATAGATATATTAAAAGACAGAGGAATGGATATGGCACAAATACGACAGACAGACAACTGGTCAAATAGACAGTATATGATATATACTCAATAATGAAAATAATTATTATGTTTCGTTGTAACTCTATAATACTTTCTTACATACGTCGTCACTGATTTTTCTACTTCTTCTAATGAATATAAACAAAAATGAAGTGATTTTGGCAGTCACAGCAACCTAGACAAGGAAACCTTTCAAAGAAATGGATTTTTTTTTTTTTTTTTTTGGCGAGAAAAACGAATCGCATTCCTCCCTTTCCTCCGAAGAGAAACCGCCAAAATCACCGCAGGGAAGAAACTTTTCAGTCCACAATCTTTCTTATGTTTGCAAAGAGACAACACTCCATCGCTAAACTTTATGTGGATAACCTTTTCACTCGCCCAAACCTTTTCGCGGGCAATTCCGTTAATCTTTTCCCCAGAATCGGGGACGGGGGTTCAAAACACCAGTTTATAAAATAGTGTGTCGGATTCTGACGAAAAGATCGGCGAAGAGTTGCGTTGTTTTGTTGTTGATTCTTTGGGTTGTTTGTTTGTCTGTTTGTTTCCACTCCTAACGAAATATACACAGTTTGTCATATAACAAGTCTCTTTTCTTCTTCTTCTTCTTCTTCTTCTTCTTCTCTCTCTCTCTCTTCTCTCTCTCTACTCTCTCTCTCTCTCTCTCCCTCTCTATCGCCCCTCTCTCTCTCTCTCTCTCTCTCTTCTCTCTCATCCTCTCATCTCCTCTCTTCACCCCCTCTCTCTCTCTCCCCTCTCTCTTTCCCTAACTCTCCCTTCCTCTTCTCTCCCTGCCTCTTCATCTTTCTTGCTTAATCCAAAGCGAATCTCACCTCGAACACACAAGGCGACAGTGACTCGTTAGAACAATCGCCGGGAAAGTAAGGAAAAAAAGGAAAAAAAAAGGTTTATCGATGGGGGATTTTAACCCACACATTTTTCTTATACAGACGTTTGCACTATTTTAAAGGGGCCAATGTATCGAGTTGTTCCGTGTATATGTGTGGGTGTGGTGTGGTGTGTGCGTGTGTGTTTGTGGTGTGTGTGTGTGTGTGTGTGTGTGTGTGTCTGTGGTATGTGTGTGGTGTTGTTTGGTGTGTGGTTTATGTGTGGTGGTGCTTCATGATATTACTAATCATGTCCAAGTGAGGTGTGTCTACCTACGTGCATGTACATAAAACCAAATGATTATGTAAGTCGTATATTCCCACAAATCCTCGGGAGCAAATGTCTCTTTAAATTTGCTAAATAAATACCCTAAATCAGTAACCCCACCCAAAACGTCCCCTCTGGGGTCATCCTCCCTTCTCCATTTCTAAAATTTCTCTTTCGTCCAATAGCTCTACGCCATTAGTCGACAGTATTTTCCCTCAAAATATAACTTCGTCCATTAAAAGCTTCCACATGACGTGTGTATATCTTCGCCCTCACACTTTTTTTTCGGGCTTCTTCTAAATTAAACTATGGATATAATATATATATAAAAATAAAAAATATATATATATATATATATATATAATAAATATATATATTAAAAATATAATATAAGAAATTATATAAAATATATATATATAATATATATATTATATGTATATATATATTTAAAATATATAAAATATATTTATATAATTAACATACATATATACATATATAGAAAAAAAATAATGGTGTGTGTGGTGTGGTATATATATATAAAATTAATAAATATCTATATTATATATAATATTCATATATATGTATATAAACACACATTTACATAAAACAAAGTACGTGGTCACACACCACACACACACACCAAAAAAAACAAAACACCACAAACAAAATTAAAAAACATAACCAAAAAAACCAAAAAATATGTATATATTATATAATATAATATATATATAATATATAATATATATAATAAATATTTTATATAAATATATATATTATTTATATATAAAATATATATTATATATATAAAATTAAAATGTATACATATATTTTATGTGGGTGTGTTTGTTGTGTGGGGCGTTGTGTGCGTTTAATATATGTATTAAAATATATACCCTACATATAAATATATATATATATAATATATTTTATTAATATATAACATAATATATCATATATATACATGTTAATATAAAACAATTATAAAATAAAAAATATATGTGTGTGTAATCTATCTACTCTCTCTCTCTCTCTCTCTCTCTCTCTAAATATAAATATAAATATATGTGGTGTGGGTGTGGGGTGTGTGTTGTGGTGTGTGTGTGTGTGTGTGTGTGTGTACATATATATACAAACATATGTATAAAATAAAATATAAATAAATATTTTTATATTGATATATATATATATATAATGTAATACAATATAATATATATATATATAATAATAAATATCGAAGAGAGGAGTGGGAAAGGGAGAGAGAGTTAGAAAGAGAAAGAGAGAAAGCAAT
Organism: Penaeus chinensis; assembly: GCF_019202785.1. Classification (NCBI taxonomy): domain Eukaryota; kingdom Metazoa; phylum Arthropoda; class Malacostraca; order Decapoda; family Penaeidae; genus Penaeus; species Penaeus chinensis. The sequence continues at coordinate 9,255,471 of NC_061833.1, forward strand.
GCTGTAAATCCATCGTTTTCTAGTCCGTAGAATTTTTTTTTTTGCCGTTTTTTTTCCATGCAAGTTATTAATTCAAATGCTTTATTAGTTTATTGTCCCAATGCCCTTTACCTAACATTGTTGCCATGGTAAATGTAAATGTTTTCTTCAATGCCAATTTTTTTTATTATCCACATTATGCTTATTATTTTTTTCTTCCTTCTTCTTCCTCCCCCCATATTTCCTTCGCCTTTCCCTCCTTCCCCCTCCTCCTCCTCCCTCCTTCTCCCCCTTCTCCCCTTCTTCCTCCCCCTTTCCCCGCCCTTATCACATCTCCCTTTTAATGAATTCCTTTTCCCCACGTTTCATTTTTTTCTGTTACCTGATAACCTTTAATCATAATCAACTTCCGCAAATCTAATAAAAGCGGCCATATCAGTATACATTGCACTCTCAACTTTTGCTGCAAAGATCGCTCCTTTCTGACAACTCAATCTAATAACATGTGCTAATCTAACCTTGCGATATAGCTAACCTGTTTTGGAGAAAATGTGCAGCGAAATGCCGAGGCGATGGAGTTATATGTGGGATGTAAACGCCTTGTAATATAATAATTATTGGTAAATATCCCGTGGAAAAAAATAAAGCATAAGGCATCAATTAAATGTTTACTGAATTTCCGTCCTTTCATCCATTGTCGACTTGTGGATTATTATTGACGATCAATAATAATGCACGACCTTATAAGTTCCACAAAAGCTTCAAACATTATCCTTCCACCAAAAACTCTCCACTTTATTCAGAATCGCTCTCCCATTCCACCTTTTGTTCAACCTCATTTTATACCGGGGTTCCACTAAGCTCTAGATTTAAGTTTAAATCTAAAGTTTATGTTGTTCCTCTTGTTGCACCCTCTCTCTCTCTCTCTCTCTCTCTCTCTCTCTCTCTCATCTCCTTTCTCTGTCTCCTCTCTCCTCTTCTCTCTCTCTCTCTCATTTCTCCTCTTTTTCTCTCTTCTCTCTCTCTCTCCTCTCCTCCTCACATCTCCTTCTCCTCTCCTCTCTCCTCTCTCTCTTCTCTCTCTCTCTCTCTCTCTCTCTGCTTTCTCTCCTTTTCTCTCCCTTCTCTTCTCTTCTCTCTCTTCTCCATCTCTCTCTCTTTTCTCTCTCTCTCTCCCTCTCTCTCGTCTGAATGAAAAAAAAGTGATTTAAGTAAAGGAAAGTATAAGTTCAGAAAACTTCAGTTCTAATTTTCTTGCACTTTCGCATCAAGTAATCTTCATATTCTTTATTCCGTTAAAGAACAGACTGAGCATTTTTTCATTCTCTCTTCTTCTTCTTCTTCTTTCGTAAATCCAATCTTTGTGGTTTAAGTATGTGCCCAAAGTTTTTACTTTTCGAAAATCTGAGACATAGTTGATGAGCAAAGAAGAGCAAACGTTTTTTTTTTTTTTCTGAAAGGGAAATTTAGCGTTATAAATATGTGTGTGTGTGTGTGTGGGTCGTGTTGGTGGAGTGCGTGTGTTTTGTGGTGTGGTGGTGTGTGCGTGTGTGTGTTAGTGCGTGATGTGTGGGTGTTTGTGTGTGTTGTTGTGTGGAGTGCGTGTGTGTGTGGTGTGTGTGTGTGTGGTTTTGTGGGGGTGTGTGTGTGGTGTGTGTGGGGGTGTGTGTGTGGGTGGGGCATGTGTGTGTGTGTGTTTGTTTTGTGTATGTTGTGTGTGTGTGTGTGGGTTGGTGTGTGGGGTGTGTATGTGTGGTGTGTGTATTTAAGTATGTTTATTTAGAATCGGACAACCCCTTATTATTTACATATGATGACAGGAGACTGCAATATCCAAATAAAGGACAGGGCGGAAGGGGAAACAGCAGTACATTTTACAATGGGGGGTAAAAGTCGTGACGGGGATGAAGGAGGAGGAGAGAGGAGAGGGAGAGAGAGAGAGGAAGAGAGAGAGAGAGAGAGA
>NC_061833.1:9257512-9260012 GCF_019202785.1 Penaeus chinensis
ACATCACAAAATCAGGTAGGTTTAAACATGATTACCATAAAGCAACAAGTATAATCAGCCACTCGATCCGCCAGATGAACTATACAATAACAAAGCGTAATTCAGGCGATGGTATCCCGTGGTCGCGGTCGGCCGAGGACGCACACCGGTAGGCTCAGCAACCGCTAAGGAATGCGACACCTCTCCGAAAAACTGCCAGATTCAGAATTACCTTTCTAACTTCCTCTAACCCCAAACCCCATCCTTACCCATTCTAACATCGTCCTAAATCCAACTCTCCCACATCACCCGCCCCTTTCCCTCAACCCTTCTGCAAGCCTACAATTTATGCACATTATAATGCATGAGCTCATTATAATGGGATGCCTGTGTGCATGTGTTCCATGTGTGTGTGTGTGTATGTGTTTGTGTGCGAGAGAAGCAATACACTTGTGTGTCTAAACTTATGATGTGTGTATGTATGTGTATGTGTATATATGTCCCTGTATGTGAATGTGTATGTATATGTTTGTATATGTGTAGGTGTGTGTATGTGTATATATACATATGTGTGTATATATGTGTATATATATATATGTGTGTGTGTGTGTGTGTGTGTATAGATTGTGTGTTTGCATAAATGTATATGTGTATGTATGTGTGTATATGTATGCATATATGTATATATGTGTATGTATATATGTATGTGTATATGTATATGCATGTACAGGTGTATACATATATATGTGGGTGAACACTACTGTGTACTCATAAACATATGTGTGCATACACGTGTGGATAAGCATATATGTGGGTGCGTATACACATAGGTATGCACATATGATGTGCGCATATCTCTATATATATGTATGCATGTGCACGTGTGTAGTGTGTATAATATAGGAGTATGTATGCATAGGACCATATGTAAAGGTGTAAGCTTGCATGTGCACGAAAATGAACATATGCGTAATACCAAGGGCGGGTGAACCACTATGCACTAGGTTTACATATTCATAAATTAAATCAGTGTATAAAATATAATCACACATATATACCCTTCTGATACTCAATCCCATGCTCACGGGCTTATACCCTGGTGTAGTGAGCAGGCCTGTGCGATGCTGCTCATAAGTCCACACTAGAGGGCCTTATCAATGGCATCCCAGCTAAACTGCCCTCCCCCACCAAGATACACCTAGGCCAGTAGGTTGGGGGTAACTCAGCTGTCTACCTCTCAATCAAAAACCATGATTGCACAGAGCAACGGCCCTTACTTCCCAGAGGCAAAGGAGCCCCTGGTTACGGCGGCGATCAGGATCGCTCCGGAGCAGAGAGTGCTAAAAATATCCGGTTACAAACAGGCCGTCCCACGTTGATGAACCTTTGCACATATAATATTAGGACAATTAGAAGTGAATCCTACTTACTAGCATTACTTGAGGTACTCTCTTTCATTAAATGGGATTTTGTATGAATCTGTGAAGTTAGAAGACTAGGTGAAGTACAGAAGATACTAGGTGCAACTTAATGGGAGATTTTAATGCCAAAATAGGTAAAAAGACAGGAGAAGAAGTGGTGAATCATAGAATAGGCACTAGGAATGATAGGGGACAAATGCTAGTCGATTTTGCCGAGGCTCGATCACTCAATATCATTGAATACATTCTTCGAAAAAAACGAGCGGAAGTGGAGGTGGTTTACTCTTTTCCTTCATTTTTGGAAAGCTTCACTTATATTATTTTATTGTCTTTGATGTTATCAATATTTTAGTAACGATTTAATAATCAAAATATCAATAAGATTAATAACAATGTTGATATTAATGGTATTGGAAAGTAAAACGCATTTACCTGCCGGTTCAATGAATTGGGAAATCAGGATCGGTCACTAGGTACAACTGATGGACTTCTTGTTGCTGAGCACACATGGAGCCATCTGTATGTAAAAAAAATCTCACTAAAATCTAAAAGGAGCAGAGCATAAACCCGCTGACCTTGGATTAATAACGCAAATATTGGCAGCGACTATATAATGGTCAGAGGCCAAATTAAATTACACCACAGAAGGGAAAGGAACAAACTCATACGAAAACTGTGGCCAAATTTAGCTAACTTGAAGACCAGAGCGACAGAATTTAACCTTAACATCCAAAACAGATATTCACGTCTGAGCGACGAAGATTGACCAGATCAACAAACAGTTCAATAACAAGGAAGTTCAATAAAGGAAGCTGCACTTGAAGTAGGCAGTCAGAACATCAAGCAAAACCCCAGCAAGCTCTCAGTAGAAATTAAACAGCTTATCCAACAACGCAGGGTCCTGAAAGTATCGTCAAACAGGGACAAGATAGAATTAGCTGAACTAACAAAGACTATACAAAAAAAGAAGAGAGAATATTACGGAAATTCAACACTCAAATAATAAATGAAAGTGATCTCAGGTACCAGCATGAAAACAGCTAAAAGGAGACTAGGAATAGGGAGAAATCAAGTGTATGCAATAAAGAAACCTGAAGAAG
>NC_061833.1:9277512-9282512 GCF_019202785.1 Penaeus chinensis
ATCGGATTTCAGTATCGCTAATTGCCAGATGACGAATCGTTAAGCCAGTCTTTTATCGGATTAAGTGAGGAACTATTTATCAGGCGGCGCATGAAGGCCGAGCGCAGGAGACTATTTTTCCGACGTGGATTTATGGACAATTCCAGAACGTCTCGAGGCATGAAGGAGCCCATAAGAAAGCGCAGGAAAAAGGGGACGTTTAAGGGCTGATTTACACACCTTCTTATCATATACAGTTCCCCGCCCCCTCCCCTCCCCGGCTCCCCTTTCGCCCCTCACGATGCTCCCCCAGCCCCCTGTCCCGTGCCCCATCCCGCAACCTACGGGCTACCCTCTCTTCTCCCCGGCTCCCAGTCCCCCTTCCGCTTGTTCTCCCCCAACCTCTAACACCCACCCTCCCCACCATCTCACTGACCCCCACCACCGCCCCCCTCTTAATCTCCCCCTACCCTCTCCTCACCCCCATCCCCTTCACCCTCTCCTCTAGCTCCCCAACCTCCTTTCCTGTCCTCTGTCCTCCTCTCCCCAACCTACCCTCATTATCCCCAACCCCCTCCCCGCTCCTCGCCCCCCCCCCCCTTCATCTCCCCCTTTCACGATGACGTCACAGGAGGAAACAGGACCCCGGACCAAGGAGGACGTGTCCCTTCTCCAGACGAAGGGGCAGACGGAGTTCCTTCGCGCAGACGGTGTTCCCGAGTAATCACTAAAATGGTAATCATTTTTGTTAGACTCGTACTCCTCGTCGGGATCTATTTTATCACCAAAGCATCATTAATATTGCCATCAACATCCTCAACACCATAATGCCAAGTCATCACCATCACCATCATTGTCATTATCATAAGTATTCCCACCATATTCATTACCATCATAATAATTACCACTGTAATCGATATCCTCAACGTCCTCACGACAGATTATCATCATTATCATCATTTTCATTATTATCATTATCAACAGCCTCAGTATCGGTCCAGATATCACCTTTATCAGTCATTGCAATTTCTTTTAATTTCGAATCTTCTGGAAAGACTTCGTTTTAAGCTTAAAGATCAAGTGCTATATATCTTGTTAATGAATTGCCTTATTATATCGTAAATCTATTATTTTTTTCTCATCTGAAACTTCACCAAATGAGTTTCCTAAACTTTCTGTCTCCTTGCTTCCTTTTAATACTGGTCGTGTAATGAAGATAGATAGTATGATAATGTTATTTTGGTTCTAATTCATATCTCTAAAATGAACATGAACATGAACTCCCTACTAAAAAAAAAATACGAAATTGCTCGAAAGCCAACTATCGCTAACTTCAAGATCGGTCGCGGTGTGTGCACAGGCATCGCGCCCCGGCCTGAGTTTTCCCAAAATACTATTTCATCCCCGCGATCGGCCGGCCTATCAAACAGGGCAGGGTACTCCTATCCCCCCCCCCCCCCAGATCCAACTGATCGCCCTACCCAATCGCCTTCTCCTATTTCCTACCTTTACCCCTTTCCCAATCCTCTGAATCTTCATTCCCCGATATCTGCTGCCCCCCCCCCCCCCACCTCCTCATGTCCTATCCTGAACCCCACTACACACTCTCCCCACTCCCCTACTTCACTTCCACCTCCCCTATCCCCATCTCCCCCACCCAACTCCCCTTCTTCCTACTCCACCCCCCACTCCCCTCTCTCTACTCCCCACTCCCCCACCCCAAGAGCGGAAGCCACTTGAAACTTCCCCGGCAAGCAAGCACAAGCATTACCCAGAGATCGCAAAATCTCCGTGCCCGTTTTAGCTTCAGTTCTTGTTTGTTCACATAATGCGTTTTGCCGGATTCCTGGATTTTTTTTTTTTTTTTTCTTTTGGGGGGGGGAGCTGTCTCTTTGGGTTTTTATCCCGTTTCATTTCTCTCTTTTTTATTTCGTTGATTACCTTTCTCTCATTCTCTTTACGTTTTTTGTTTTCCATTTGTCCTTTTTCCTTTTCTCTTTCTACTCTCTCTACTCTGTCTGTGTGTGTGCGGGTGTGTGTGTGTGTGTGTGTGTGTGTGTGTGTGTGTGTGTGTGTGTGTGTTTGTGCGTGTGTGTGTGTGTGTGTGTGTGTGTGTGTGTGCGAATGTGTGTGTGTGTGTGTGTGTGTGTGTGTGTGTGTGTGCGTGTATGTATATTACTCTCCTGAATCGAGTTACAAAGACGATGACCGGATGCGCTAGCTGCAGATGTGCCTTCGTGAATCATTAATTCCGTGCATGAAATTATATACCGTGCCAACAAATGATAGAATTATTTGAATTCCAGCAGATGATGAATATGATTTATTTATTTGCATAGTCAGAGGTGCTATTTTTTTTTTTCTATCATTAGCACAATGATCGTTTGTTCAACCATGAATTATTGTTCTTGCTCTTGATATTTCAAAGATTGGGCCTGTCATTTTATTTTTTATCGCTATCAGTAGCACCGTCATTGTAATCTACTTGATAGTTCTCCATCTTAATCATCAGCCAAGCCGACCCTGAAATCTCTGTGATTATAATCTGATTAGAAACTCATTTGGTCACCATCCAAAACTTTTCCCCTCTTACTATCATCATTAAAACAAAAACAAAACTTCACCGCTCGACATCGCAGCAGCGGCGGGAAAAACAAAACAAAAACTTTCTCATCTCAGAGGAATTAAGTGCTAACAAGATACATCCCCCGTCATGAAAGATGAAGCTCCTCCATCTGTCATTCACTGGTGTTTTTGTACGCCAAGTGTCCGGTCGATACGCGAGAAGTCCCTGCGGAGATGCGTAGCTCGTGGGGAAGAATGATGGGGATTGTGATGTGTGAATGAGAGAGAGAGAGAGAGCGGGATAGAAGGGGAAGGGAGAGGGAAAGGGAGAAGTAGAGAGAGAGCGAGAGAGATAGAGAGAGATATACAGACAGACTGACAAAGAGACGGAGACCTTGTGTGTGTGTGTGTGTGTGTGTGTGTGTGTGTGTCCACGCGCGCTCGCGTATGTGTGTATTCCTCACAAAACAAAAATCGCGAAGGAGAAAATTGGACAGAAGAGGCCAAGAAAATTTTAAAATCTTTCAATCCTTTTTTCATACATTTTTTTTTTTCTTGTTTTTCCTTTTTTTTTTTTAATTCGCTGCAGCCTTTGTTTTAATTTGAGTTCAGGGAGATATAAACCTTCCCGCTGTTTTCCTCACACTATGTAAACAGCCTCGTAAAAATGGCTGCCATTAAAAAGATATTTTTTTCCTGCCTGTCGCTTTTAATGCCGAAGTTTTGGTGAGTTTCCATGTACCTTTCACGGAGACTTGACTGAGCTAGCTTCGGATACGAGGCACGTAAGCTTTTTCTCCGCTGCTGATTAAGACAGCGTCGGAAGAATCAAATCAGTGCCCAGTAGAGATATGTGATAGGAATTTCGTGATGGCGGAAGGAATACGATATGTTTGTATATGGGTTTGTATGTGTCTTTCTTTGTAGATTTGTATAGATAGATATATAGACGGATTGGTAGATATATAGCAAATAGATGGATATATAGATAGATGGATAGACAGATAGATAGATAGATAGATAGATAGATAGATAGATAGATGGATGGATGGATGAACTGATAGACAGAACTATAGATATAGATGCGCGCGCGCGCGCGTGTGAGTGTAACACCTAAGAACATTTCGTTTAACTCTCGACCATTGATGAAAATGCTCTCTATCATCAGTCGAGCGAATTGGAATATTGGCATCTACAATTAAAAACTTTAGGAACGTTTTGTCTCTCGTTTTTGGCTTTGTACCGCATTCTCTACAAATACTGGTACAGCCTGGTGATATATCGAGTCTGCATCCCCCCGCAGTGAAAAGTAATTTAAAACTACAAAGTCGGAAAAGAGTTTACCGTTAAATGCCGTTACGAAAACAAGAGATGCCACTGTTAGAATAACGACTCTTGCGCCTGTATCCATCTACTTGTTTGAGTATCGTTATATTGCTGTGTCCTGCATTATAGCCTCGAGAATCATGAACCATAAACTTTTCATATGATCTTAAGTCTTACTGTTATCTCTATACATTACGCTGTCTCTTCTTTGTTCGTAAGTTATGTCTCTTTACTCAGCCATTCTGCTTCACTATGAACCGTTCCGCCGCAACGAACTTAAATCGAGTTTAACTTGGTTGTACCTTTCTGTAAAACCTCAGAGTTCTAAAACCTTCATAACGTGAATCAGATATAAAGACATTAACTCTTCCCCAACGCCACGTATCTTCCACCAAGCCACATTCTTGAAATTGGATTATATTTACTCCACCAAAGCGTAAAATCCAGTCGGATAAGAACACTTGCGCCTATCAGAAAGGAAAACAAATACACCAAGTCGTGTTAATCGAATAGAACTTAAAGCCAGCGTCTCCCTCGCTCGCCGCCGCACTTCAGTTCATGATTTTTCCGTCGGTCCATTTTTACGGCCATCTAGCGAGTCCTCCGGTAACTAAAAACAGCTCCAAGCGTATTTCGCCTTCCTTATGACGCCCATGGTCATCCGCAGGGCTATAGACTCCGGTGCCACTCCGGGGTCTTGGCTCTGTATCAAAAGCCGAAGACAAATAGATTATCTTCCCATAGCCTTTCGGTAATGTGCGCTCTGGAGATCAATTTGCATGGGGATGACGGCAAAATTGTGAGGGCCACTGGAAATTCCCCGGAGATGAATGGGGTCAGTGAAGACTGAAAAATCACAAGATTCTTCGTCTTCTCTTTTATCGGTTCCCCTATCCTATTCTCTTTTCAGTCGTTCAGTCCTTCTCTTTCTCTCTCTCTCTCTCTCTCTCTCTATATATATATATATATATATATATATATATATGTGTGTGTGTGTATATATATAACTCTATCTATCTATCTATCTCTATCTATCTATCTCTCTCTCTCTATTTATCTATTTCTTTCGCTCTTTTGTCGTCGTATTATGTCAGTATGTGTTCCTCTTCAAGTATTTTTTTAAAAGTTTC
>NC_061833.1:9287512-9300012 GCF_019202785.1 Penaeus chinensis
TTATAACAGCAACACCAGCTGCATGATGACACACCAACCACTTTATAACAGCAACACCAGCTGCATGATAACACACCAGCCCATTTATAACAGCAACACCAGCTGCATGATAACACACCAGCACGTTTATAACAACAATACCAGCTGCATGATAACACTCCGGCCGCTTTATAACAGCAACACCAGCTGCATGATAACACTCCAGCCCGTTTATAACAGCAACACCAGCTGCATGATAACACTCCAGCCCGTTTATAACAGCAACACCACCTGCATGATAACAATCCAGCCCGTTTATAACAGCAACACCAGCTGCATGATAACACTCCAGCTCGTTTACAACAGCAACACCAGCTGCATGATAACACTCCTGCCCATTTATAACAGCAACACCAGCTGCATGATAACACTCCAGCCCGTTTTTAACAGCAACACCAGCTGCATGATAACACTCCAGCCCGTTTATAACAGCAACACCAGCTGCATGATAACACTCCAGCCCGTTTTTAACAGCAACACCAGCTGCATGATAACACTCCAGCCCGTTTATAACAGCAACTCCAGCTGCATGATAACACACCAGCCCGTTTTTAACAGCAACACCAGCTGCATGATAACACTCCAGCCCGTTTTTAACAGCAACACCAGCTGCATGATAACACTCCAGCCCGTTTATAACAGCAACACCAGCTGCATGATAACACTCCAGCCCGTTTTTAACAGCAACACCAGCTGCATGATAACACTCCAGCCCGTTTATAACAGCAACACCAGCTGCATGATAACACTCCAGCCGTTTTATAACAGCAACACCAGCTGCATGATAACACTCCAGCCGTTTTATAACAGCAATTTAAGCTGCATGATAACACTCCAGCCGTTTTATAACAGCAACGCCAGCTGCATGATAACACTCCAGCCGTTTTATAACAGCAACACCAGCTGCATGATAACACTCCAGCCCGTTTATAACAGCAATACAAGCTGCATGATAACATTCCAGTCCGTTTATAACAGCAATACAAGCTGCATGATAAAAGACCAGCCCGTTTATAACAGCAACACCAGCTGCATGATAACACTCCAGCCCGTTTATAACAGCAACACCAGCTGCATGAAAACACACCAGCCCCTTTACAACAACCACTTAACACCACCCGCCCCATGATAGAACACCAGCTGCCCCACAGCCCGCGGAGCCCCTGGGTCTGGGCCTGAGGAGCGACTTGAGCGCCTCGAGTGGGAATCAAGCCCGAACCAATTCTCGGGATCCAATTCCCTCCTTTTTGCATAAAACAATTTCCAGTCTTCGCCCCGTGTTGCTGGCGCTGTAGGGCTGCCATTCGTCAGCCTTCGTTAAACAGACAATTTGGAGCTTGGAATTTGTTCTTGGAGTTTGTTATGTAAATGTATGTTTGGCAACGCATCGGTCTTTTCTTCGTTCGTAGAAAATGGGAATTAGAGATAAGGGGTAGGGGGGGGGGTAGAGGGAAGGAGAGGGGGAGGGATGGGGGGGAAAGGGAGGTGTGAGGAGGGAGGGAAGGGGAGATGGGAGAGGAGGGAGAAAGGAGAAACAGGGGGAGGAGGAAGGAGTAAGGTGAACGATGAGGAGAAAGGAAGAAAGATAAAGAGGAGGAGGGGGGAGGAAGGAGAACGATGATCAGGAAGGAGCAATAGGAGGAGGAGGAGGAGGGAGGAAGGAGCAAGAGGAGGAGGAGGGAGGAGGGAGGAAGGAGGAGGAGGAGGGAGGAGGGAGGGAGGAGCGAGAGGAGGAGGAGGGAGGGAGGAGCAAGATGAGGAGGAGGGAGGAGGGAGGAAGGAGCAAGAGGAGGAGGAGGGAGGAGGGAGGAAGGAGCAAGAGGAGGAGGAGGGAGGAAGGAGGGAGGAGCGAGAGGAGGAGGAGGGAGGAAGGAGCAAGATGAGGAGGAGGGAGGAGGGAGGAAGGAGCAAGAGGAGGAGGAGGGAGGAAGGAGCAAGAGGAGGAGGAGGGAGGAGGGAGGAAGGAGGAGGAGGAGGGAGGAGGGAGGAAGGAGCGAGAGGAGGAGGAGGGAGGAAGGAGCAAGAGGAGGAGGAGGGAGGAAGGAGCAAGAGGAGGAGGAGGGAGGAGGGAGGAAGGAGGAGGAGGAGGGAGGAGGGAGGGAGGAGCGAGAGGAGGAGGAGGGAGGAAGGAGCAAGATGAGGAGGAGGGAGGAGGGAGGAAGGAGCAAGAGGAGGAGGAGGGAGGAGGGAGGAAGGAGGAAGAGGAGGAGGAGGGAGGAAGGAGGGAGGAGCGAGAGGAGGAGGAGGGAGGAAGGAGCAAGATGAGGAGGAGGGAGGAGGGAGGAAGAAGCAAGAGGAGGAGGAGGGAGGAAGGAGCAAGAGGAGGAGGAGGGAGGAGGGAGGAAGGAGGAGGAGGAGGGAGGAGGGAGGAAGGAGCGAGAGGAGGAGGAGGGAGGAAGGAGCAAGAGGAGGAGGAGGGAGGAAGGAGCAAGAGGAGGAGGAGGGAGGAGGGAGGAAGGAGGAGGAGGAGGGAGGAGGGAGGGAGGAGCGAGAGGAGGAGGAGGGAGGAAGGAGCAAGATGAGGAGGAGGGAGGAGGGAGGAAGGAGCAAGAGGAGGAGGAGGGAGGAGGGAGGAAGGAGCAAGAGGAGGAGGAGGGAGGAAGGAGGGAGGAGCGAGAGGAGGAGGAGGGAGGAAGGAGCAAGATGAGGAGGAGGGAGGAGGGAGGAAGGAGCAAGAGGAGGAGGAGGGAGGAGGGAGGAAGGAGCAAGAGGAGGAGGAGGGAGGAAGGAGCAAGAGGAGAAGGAGGGAGGAAGGAGCGAGAGGAGAAGGAGGGAGGAAGGAGCGAGAGGAGGAGGAGGGAGAAGGAGCAAGAGGAGGAGGAGGGAGGAAGGAGCAAGAGGAGGAGGAGGGAGGAGGGAGGAAGGAGGAGGAGGAGGGAGGAGGGAGGAAGGAGCGAGAGGAGGAGGAGGGAGGAAGGAGCAAGAGGAGGAGGAGGGAGGAAGGAGCAAGAGGAGGAGGAGGGAGGAGGGAGGGAGGAAGGAGGAGGAGGAGGGAGGAGGGAGGAAGGAGGGAGAGGAGGAGGAAGGAGGAAGGAGCAAGAGGAGGAGGAGGGAGAAAGGAGCAAGAGGAGGAGGAGGGAGGAAGGAGCAAGAGGAGGAGGAGGGAGGAGGGAGGAAGGAGGAGGAGGAGGGAGGGGAGGAAGGAGCGAGAGGAGGAGGAGGGAGGAAGGAGCAAGAGGAGGAGGAGGGAGGAAGGAGCAAGAGGAGGAGGAGGGAGGAAGGAGCAAGAGGAGGAGGAGGGAGGAGGGAGGAAGGAGGAGGAGGAGGGAGGAAGGAGAGAGGAGGAGCGAGCGGAGGGGAGGGAGGAAGGAGCAGATGAGGAGGAGGGAGGAGGGAGGAAGGAGCAAGAGGGAGGAGGAGGAGGGAGGAAGGAGCAAGAGGAGGAGGAGGGAGGAAGGAGCAAGAGGAGAAGGAGGAGGAAGGAGCAAGAGGAGAAGAGGGAGGAAGGAGCGAGAGGATAGAAGAGGAGGGAGGAGCAAGAGGATAGAGGAGGGAGGGAGCAAGAGGAGGAAGGAGGGAGGAGGGAGGCGGAGGAGGAGGAGGGAGGAGGAGAGGAGGAGCGAGAGGAGGGAGGAGGGAGGAAGGAGCAAGATGAGGAGGAGGGAGGAGGGAGGAAGGAGCAAGAGGAGGAGGAGGAGGAGGGAGGAAGGAGCAGAGGAGGAGGAGGAGGAGGAGGAAGGAGCAAGAGGAGGAGGAGGGAGGAAGGAGCGAGAGGATAAGAAGGAGGGAGGAGCAAGAGGATAAGAAGGGAGGAAGGAGCAAGAGGATAAGGAAGAGGGAGGAGCGAGAGGAGAAAGAAGAGGGAGGAGCGAGAGGAGAAAGAGGAGGAGGGGAGACCTGTCACCCTTTCCCAGAGCACCATATTTCAACTGGTGTCACGGTTGCGCCTCTCCAAAGGCTCGTGGCTTCGAGTGATCGAAGGTGTATAACGCGAGGGCGAATCGGGCCTCGAGAGGGAGAAAGATCATGCAATTATTAAGTTCTTTCTATCTCTTGGCAGAAGGAGGAACCGTCATGAAGAACTCTTGAGAATAAAAGCCTTTCTTTTGATAACTTGTATTAAAATATTGCGGGAAAATTTATTGGCATTTGTAAGGGAATTTTATGTTTTGCCTACAGTCTAGAGAACACTTAATTGTATTGTGGTGGAGACTGGGATTTAGGAAAATTAGGAAAATTTTTCAACGTTACAAGTAGTTTTCGATTATATGTTCATTTTCTTTTTTTAAGATTTCATGGTAAACTTATATATTTTATAACTGATTTTTTCAGATCTTTCTGTGTCTGGCTCTGTCTGTCTGTCTGTCTGTCTGTTTGTATGTCTGTCTTTCTCTATCTATCTATCTATCTATCTATCTATCTAACTATCTATCTATCTCTTCCATAAAAAATTACCGGGCACTGGAAAAAGCTTTAATTTTCTAGATACATTTTATTTGCTATCTTTTTTAAAAATCTATTATTCACGCATGTTTGATTATAAACTCGTACTTTAGTTTAAAAAAAAAAGTAAAAACAAGAAACTAAACCTCATATTATTTTTATCCGCAACTAAAAAAGTACCCGCTCGTCATCCGTTTTCTATTATCGTTAACAATAACTTGGCGCAATTGGATCCATTTCGTGTTCTCAATTCGCAGTTTTTCGTAAAAATGGTCTCCCGTTTTCCAGCGCTGAAGGGTGAGGAATGTGTCGTAACGCATTATACCTGGAATTGATTGTCTTAAAGACGGTGAGTCCGGAATGAAACAAAAAAGACAAAATGTATACACAAACACGCGAGTGTGTGTGTGTGTGTGTGTGTGTGTTTATATATATATATATATATATATATATATATATATATATATATATATATATATACATATATATATATATATGTGTGTGTATATATATATCTGTGTATGTGTGTGTGTGTGTGTGTGTGTGTGTGTGTGTGTGTGTGTGTGTGTGTGTGTACATGTAGATATTATATACATATGTATAAACATATATATATATGTATGTGTGTGTGTATATACGTATATCCGTTTCCTCTCTCCCGTTTTTCTCCTCCACTCGCCCTCTCCGCATCCCCTCCATCAAAACCTTTCTTTTTCGTCGGCAACAGCACACTTTATCTTTTAAACGAGGACGTCGCTCTCCCTTAAACGAATTCATCTCCGTCTACAGTGCGCGCTGTCGACTTCCCACACACCGAGAAATACAACATGAAAAAGAGGTCAGAAACTAAATTCGCCTTAATTTGAATGAACAAGCGACACGCCCTCCGCCCATCCGCCCTTATCACGCCCTCGAAAGGGACTTTAGACGTCTATTGTGCCTGATGTAAGGAAATCTAAATGTGACTTCCTTGTATAAGTGTATATTCAAGTCCCCGGCCGAAAAGGGACCGTGAATGTAAATAACGCCATTACATACCGTTTTGGAACTTCCGCTGCTCTGTCCTCTACACTTCATTAAAATTCTATCACACGTGTAATTATCTTTTCAATTATTCTTTTAATTTTTTTTTTTTTTTTTTTTTTTTTTTTTTTTTTTTTTTTTTTTTTTTGCCTCGTACTCTTTCCCTTGTTTTTCTTTCTTTCTTTCAAGAGGGTTCAGTATAAAGCTTTCTTCTCCAAAATAATCAGCAAAAAAAGAGAGAAAATGAGAAACGAAAAAAAATAATTTCTTGTCCAAAATAATCAGCAAATAAAGAGAGGAAAATATGGAACGAAAGCCGACATTTCCTCTCCAAAATAATCATCAAATATGGGGGGGGGGGGGGAATGGTATCGAAAGCCCACATTTCCTCTCCAAAATAATCCTCAAATATGGGGGGGGGGGGGGAAATGGAGTCGAAAGCCCACATTTCCTCTCCAAAATAATCATCAAATATGGGGGGGAGGGGGGAAATGGAGTCGAAAGCCCACATTTCCTCTCCAAAATAATCATCAAATATGGGGGGGGAGGGGGGAAATGGAGTCGAAAGCCCACATTTCCTCTCCAAAATAATCCTCAAATATGGGGGGGAGGGGGGAAATGGAGTCGAAAGCCCACATTTCCTCTCCAAAATAATCCTCAAATATGGGGGGGGAGGGGGGACATGGAGTCGAAAGCCCACATTTCCTCTCCAAAATAATCCTCAAATATGGGGGGGAGGGGGGGAAATGGAGTCGAAAGCCCACATTTCCTCTCCAAAATAATCATCAAATATGGAGAGGGGGGGAAATGGAATCGAAAGCCCACATTTCCCCGCAAAATGAAAGGCTCCCCTCCGAAAGCCCACACTTTTCCCCGCGAGCTGCCCATTTCCCCTCTAAAAGCCCAAGCTTATTCCCACTTTGCTATCAATTACAACGCCGCTATCGAGCTCCCGGGGATCCCTCGCCAATATCACGGTTCTTTTCTTTCTTTCTCTCTTTCTTCCTCTCTTTCTCTCTCTTTTTCTTTCTATTTCTCTCTTTTCATTTCTTTATTTCTGTGGTTCTTTCTTTCTCTCTTTCTTCCTCTCTTTCTCTCTCTTTTTCTTTCTTTCTCTCTTTTAATTTCTTTATTTCGGTTTTTCTTTCTTTCTATCTTTCTTCCTCTCTTTCTTTCTCTTTTCCTTTCTTTCTCTCTTTTCATTTTTTTTATTTCTGTTTTTTCTTTCTTTCTCTCTTTCTTCCTCTCTTTCTCTCTCTGTTTCTTTCTCTTTCTCTCTCTTTTTCTTTCTCTTTCTCTCTTTTCATTTCTTTATTTTTGTGGTTCTTTCTTTCTCTCTTTCTTCCTCTCTTTCTCTCTCTTTTTCTTTCTCTTTCTCTCTCTTTTTCTTTCTCTTTCTCTCTTTTCATTTCTTTATTTTTGTGGTTCTTTCTTTCTCTCTTTCTTCCTCTCTTTCTCTCTCTTTTTCTGTCTCTTTCTCTCTTTTCATTTCTTTATTTCTGTTTTTCTTTCTTGCTCTCTTTCTTCCTCTCTTTCTCTCTCTTTTTCTTTCTCTTTCCTCTCTTCATTTCTTATTTATGTTTTTTTTCTTTCTATCTTTCTTCCCTCTCTTTCTCTCTCTTTTTCTTTCTTTCTTCTCTTTTAATTCTTTATTTCTGTTTTTCTTTCTTTCTATCTTTCTTCCTCTCTTTTTTTTCCCTCCTTTTTCTTTCTTTTTTTTTTTTCTTTCTTCTTTTTTTTTTTTTTTTATTTTTTTTTTTCTTTCTTTCTTTTCTTTGCCCCTCCCCTTCTCCCTCCCCCCTTCCCCTCCCCCTTCCTTTTCCTCCTCATTTTCCCTATTCTATTTTTTTCCTTTGTCCCTCTCCTTTTTCCCCTCCTTCCTTTTTTTCCCTCCCTCTCTCTCTTCTCCTCTCCTCTCTCTTTCTTTTCCTCTTCTTCTTTTCTCTTTTCTCTCTTTCTTCTTCTCTTTCTTTCCCCCCTCTCCCTTCTCTTTTCCCTCTCCGTTTTTTCAAATAAATACATGACGAGAAAAGGGGGGGTATAAAAATAAACTCAAAAACAATTAAACCCGCTCGTTTTATATCGGGAATCAGTCATGATAATAATAATAAGGACATGGACCATGGAAATAGTAGTATGAAATGCCCTCAGCAGAGATTGAATTAAAGGTATGTATACAGTACATAAGGTGAACAATAACTATGTACATCTAAATGTTGCACGTCTTCGTCGGTAGGTTTGGTAGTTATCGAAATTATTTACTGGTGTGATAACTAAATATTTATATACTACATACATAAATGCATATATATATATATATATATATATATATATATATAGAGAGAGAGAGAGAGAGAGAGAGGGGGGGGGGGGAGAGAGAGAGAGAGAGAGAGAGAGAGAGAGAAGAGAGAGAGAGAGAGGAGAGAGAGAGAGAGAGAGAGAGAGAGAGAGAGAGAGAAAGAGAGAGAGAGAGAGAGAGAGAGAGAGAGAGAGAGAAAGGGAGAGAGAGAGAGAGAGAGAGAGAGAGAGAGAGAGAGAGAGAGAAAGGGAGAGAGAGAGAGAGAGAGAGAGAGAGAGAGAGAGAGAGATCATACACACTAATCTAAGTGAATATATGTATATTTATATGCACATGCATTTCTATCTCTCTTTCTATCTATATATGTATGTATGTATGTATGAATGTATGTATGTATGTATGTATGTATCTATCTATCTATCTATCTGTCTATATATATATATATATATATATATATATATATATATATATATATATATAACGTGTGTGTGTATACATACATACTTACATATATATGTACATATACATACATGTGTGTGTGTCTATAATATATAAATATATATATATACATATATATACATATATATAAATATATAAATATATTTACACACACACACACACACACACACACACACATACACACACACACACACACACACACACACACACACACACACCACACACACACACACACACACACACACACACAGATATATATGTGTGTATGTGTATATATATATATATATATATATATATATATATATATATATCGAATGGGGAAGTACAAAGAACCTTTGTCTAGAATGTTTCCCTTCTGTGAATTGCATTATACTCTACTAAACTACTCAATTTCTCGGTTTATTTCTGAAAAGGTACCGCGTGAGGTATAGTTCTCGCAGTAAATGATACCATTACTGTCTATCTTATCTACTTTACCTTAGTCTTCGAATTATTTTCAACCACTACACTTTAAAGTACCGTCTGTATGTATGACTTGAAATATCCATTTTTCTTAGGTATAACATTAGATATTTTTTTCTCTACTTCGGAATACAGTTGCATGATTTAATGGAACATTAGGGCGTAATAAAGCAATTTTTGAATTTCCGTTGTTTATACATGTTTGCATTCTTGGACCATCCCATCGTTTACGACACTGACAGCATTTGCAATTTCTGTAGTCCACTTCCTCGTCCTCTGAAACCGTCTGTAATCATTACCGAGGCCACATAACGCAAGGTGCTCCACTGTGTCTCTTAAAAGGAGAAAAAGTATAGAATATTTTGGAAATATCTGGACAGAATATAACATTTCTCCTTAACCAAAATGCTGAAAACATGGTATGAACATTTTCAAAACATTTAGAAAAAATTTAAAATTTGCCTTTTCGCCAAGACGCCCACACTTGAGACGTCTACGATTAAGCATGTTAAGCGATGGCTCTCGTGTGGCCTTTTCTATATGCAAAGGGGGCGAAATGACTCTCTTTTCATGAGAGCATTTGCGAATACTAACGTTGTTAACGAACAGACAATTTAGTTCGTTATAGCCGAGGCTTATCCTTCAGATGCAGTGGCTGTGCGTGTGTGTGGTGCGAACTGTGGCTCTCCCCGCTATCATTCTGGTGGTCTGCGTTCCTCACGCTGTGGGTAAGTGTGTGTTATATTTGTGATAACATTAAGCCCTCTGAGATAAATGATTTTGTAGTTGCATGGAAGGGGAGAGCGGGGAAAAAATAATGAAATCATTAATATACTGCCTCATTCACGTTAGACACACCTGTTCGTCACAAATGATAAACATGCGATGTATGCACATAAACACAGAAGCGACAAAATAAAACGAGCAAGCAAACAAACATAAAAGACAATCACTTACACACATACACGCGCTCATACACGATCAGACCCACTTATACACATAGTGTGTTATATTCACATAAGCCCACAAACACACACCCTCAGACACACGTATGGACACATTCCCAGCACCTCCACTCCAGCCAACCTATTTCGCGCCCCCAATGTTCCTCCAGGCCGATGCCTCTACTACTTCGATTCCCGCGTAAGTCCTTCAGGTAACCTCTCCTCCCCCGGGTGGCCGACGCAGTATCCTGCGGGACTCCGTTGCACCTACGTCTTCCAAGGAGAGATGTTCCAGGCTGTGCAGATCACCTTCCATTCCTTCGAGCTAGAGAAGCCGTATAAAGCCGGGTCAGTAGAGTGATGTTGTAGACCAGTGGTTCCCAGCTGGTTGTCCGCGAGTTGTTTAAAGAGGTCTAGAAGAAGGGTTCATGGAGGGGTTTCAAGGGGTTCAGTCAGGATCAGATGAAAATTAACATTTATGTCAGTGTTTTTTGTTTTTTTTTTACTATCTACTTTAAAATATGATAATACTTTGTGTATCTCACATATGAATGAGACAATCAAATCTTAAGAAATAAGATACATTACACACATTTCATGCGAAGTTACTTTAAGGTGAATATTTCTGGGGGAGAGTGCATAGCTTTCATCAGATCCTGTAGGAGGTCCATGACTTTAAACAGGTCAAGAACCACAGCTCTAGACGTTACAGTTAAACTTTCTGTCATTCATTCGGGAAAATTAGATATTGTCAATAATTTAATTGCAAACCCTTTTTAGAAAAGTTATTGATGAAACTGCGATAACGAGTTTGTTGCTAGTAATAACATTGGCTCGTTAATCATACTGACCTTTTGGAAAACCTGGGGTCCGTGAGTAAATTAATCAAACTGAAGTGAACCTCGGAGTGACAAGGTTGGGAACTGTTGTTTTAGAGTAATTAACAATGATCTGTAGCTAATATTGAACATTCAAGGGTAAGTATCCATTGGACTTGTCTTTTGAAATACGATATTTTTTATGATTATGTTTTCTGTTCTAAATGAAATAGAGTTTTGTTACTTCCTTCGTATTTCCTTCCCATGCAAGTGGATTTGATTCCAATCTCATGTTTAATTTAGATGTAAACCTTTCCATCTCTAAGTCCGCTCTGTCATACTGGAATCACGACATTCTTCTAGTGTGCAATATCAGCTGACAATACCATTTTTTTCCGTAAATGACCGTTCGAAAGCCCTTCCTATTCTCATGCAAATTCGCGTCATTCAGTTACGGGAATACAGCGTTTATCTTTGATTTGCATTCACAGGAGCAATCAGTACACCTGCACGGATCCCTCGATCTAACCTTCTCGATTTCGCCCCTTTACGTATTGGATCCTCCTCTCGCTCTTCCCTTCCTTCTCTCTCTCTCTCTCTCTCTCTCTCTCTCTCTCTCTCTCTCTCTCTCTCTCTCTCTCTCTCTCTTTCTCTATCTATCTATCTATCTCTATATATATCTACCTATCTGATTATATTTTTTTCTTTCTTTCTTTTTTCTTTTTTTTTTTCTTTCTTTTTCTCTCACACGCGGATACATGTACATACGTGTATATATATGTGTGTCCTGTACATATTTACATTATTGATGTAGATAGATAGAAAGAGGCACCCATAGATAAATGCATAAATTCCCTTCGCCTTTCCCCTCTTATTTCCTCCCCTCTCTCTCCCACCCCACCCCTAGTGCCCCCCCCGGCGCCCCCCCCCCCCAGTACCTCCCCAGAGCCTTCCCCCCCCCCGAGTACCTCCCCTGTGCCTCCCCCCCTCCCCCCAGTACCTCCCCAGCGCCTTCCCCCCTCCTGCCACCCCGGTGCCTTCTGCCCTACACTATAAACAGCTCGAAGCGGCTACGGTAAACTGCAGCGTTATGGGGCCATCGCCAGCACGCGGGGGCGATCAGTCACTGCCGCTGCAACACAAATATCATGATTGCCATTATAGGCCTATGCATCATTCTCTTATCCCCTCTCATCTCTCCTCTCCCCCTCCCCCCCCCCCCCCCCCCTCCCCCCTCTCTCTTCCGCGGCGTTCCCGGAGACGTAAAGAGAATGGAAGTTCGTGTTTGTAAAAAAGTGTACGTAAAAAGTATTTACGAGGCGCTTGCCTTTACGAAAGAACAAGCAACATTCAAGGGAAATGAGTCGTTTCAGTGGAGTTTAATGGAGTCTCTCGTGTGTGTGTGTGTGTTTTCCTCTCTCTCTCGCTAACTGTTTATCTTCCTCTCTTTCTCTCTTTCTTTCTCTCTCTCTCTCTCTCTCTCTCTCTCCCTCTCTCTCTCTCTCTCTCTCTCTCTCTCTCTCTCTCTCTCTCTCTCTCTCTCTCTCTCTCTCTCTCTCTCTCTCTCCCTCTCTCTCTCTCTCTCTCTCTCTCTCTCTCTCTTCCTGTGTGTCTGTCCGTCTGCCTCTCTCTCTCTCTCTCTCTCTCTCTCTCTCTCTCTCCCATATTCTCTCTCTCTCTCTCTCTCTCTCTCTCTCTCTCTCTCTCTTTCTTTCTCTCTCTATCTTATTCTCTCTCTCTCTCTCTCTCTCTCTCTCTCTCTCTCTCTCTCTCTCTCTCTCTCTCTCTCGCTCTCTCTACCTCTATTTTTCTCTTTGTTTCTCTCTCATTCTCTCTTTCTCTGTCTGTCTGTCCGTCTGCCTCTCTCTCTCGCTCTCTCTCTCTCTCTCTCTGGTGAAAATAAGATTAATGATAATAACAAGAATGAGAATACGAGTACCAATAATAATAATGATAATACTAATGATAACAATAGCAAGGATAAGAATAGTAATTATAATATTGATAATAATGATAACGATGATGAAGATCATAATGATGATAATAATGATAATAATAACAATAATAATAATA
>NC_061833.1:9307512-9315012 GCF_019202785.1 Penaeus chinensis
TAATCCGCGAGCACAGTGCAAAGTTAGTTATTGAAGAGGCCATAAGCCCAAATTAGCTCTTTTCTTTATTTTTACTGTTTTTTTTTTTTTTTTTTTTTTTTTTTTTTTTTTTTTTTTTTTTGCTTATTTGCTTACCCCCTGCCTTCTGTCCTCCTTTTGCATATCAATATTTTGTTATCCATTTTGTTACCTTTCAATGTCTTGGTTTTATATATTCATCCTTTCCTAACTTGAAGGCTTGTAGGATAAAAAAAAAAAGAAGTAAAATATATGCAAACAGCGGACGTTTGATTAAGATTTCGGTCAATGAACTGTTCTACCGGGATTCTCATTATCATAATGATTGCAGCTTTTGATGATGATTATAACAACAACATTAGCATTAATGTCTCTGGTAATCAAAGTCAAATGGAGCGGATGGAGTAAGATAACGGTAAAAACAATTTAGATTATTTAGTTTGTTACGATAATAATTATCAAAAATAGTAAAGGACTGATGGTATTGTTGACTGTAATAAACCAAGAAAGTGAGTACGTGTTAATAATGAACGCAACACGCTAGGATGATGTTTTTTTTTTTTATTGAAGTGGTACAACAACAAGGCGATCTGCCAACCAATAAGATAGACATTACCAAAATAATTAACACTTCTTTATTTGACTGAGGAAGTGCCTCTGCTGATAAAGACCCTGTATCGTAATATAGGACGTGCTCCTTCGCAGGACCCCGGACGTGAGCGCAGAGGCGGTGTGGTTGGACCCCCGAGTGCCAACGCCTCCGCCACCGCCCTTCCTGGCGCCGCCCCTCCCGCACTCTCGCTCCGACCTCCAGCGTGCCCTGCCCGACCTGTCTCTCATCACCTCGACACTGCCTCCGCCCCCTGCTCTTCTCACAGACTTCCAGACCCGCCTCCCCGACCTATCCAGCCTCCCGCCGCCGCCGGCGACGCCTCCTCACAGCGAAACCCGGGCCCTGGACTCTTCGGCTCTGCCTTCAGAGTGGCCGTCTGCGCCGTCGGCTTTGCCCCCGTCGCCTCCCTCCCCGCTCGTCGACGAGGGTTCGCCTTGGCTGGAGCCCCTTCCCGACCCCATCACGAGGTCACCGGAGCACGAGCTGCCCAAGCCGGAAGTTGCAAGTTACGCAGGGCTTAGCGAGCATCTTCAAGTCGCTGAGAGCATCGACCCTCCGACGTCCACCAACGATGCCGAGAGCTCAGGCAGTCACGCGTCCTCTCAGCTGAGCACCTACCGCTCGCTCTCCACGGCGTCAACCATACAGGATGTGGCTCGGCTGCAGCTTTCCGAAGCGGTGCATCCGGCGCCACCGGATGCACGGAAAAAAGAGCAGCGCGAAGCGACACATAAGTCGCCCCGTTTATCTCACAAGCACCACTCCCACTGCCCGTACGCGACGATCAGCCACCAGCCTCATCCTCGCTGTAGCCGGCGGGTGCATCCGTGTCAGCATCACATGAATCAGTGTGACCACCACATCCCTCCCTGGTCGCGTCACTGCGGCCAGCAAATGGGCCGCTGTGACCACCAGTCGCGGCGCTGTGGCCTCGGCCGCAGCCACAGCCTGCCGAAGCGCCGCTCGCTAACGCGCTCACGTTCAGAGTCCCCCGGCGAGAGTAGGCCGTGGCCGCTCACGCCGGAGGTAAACAGAAGGCTGTCGTATTTTGACGGCCTCGAGGACGAGAAGGGGGCGACGGAGAGTCCAAGAAACAGCATGTGCTTCCCCTGCGTGTCGCCTCCCTCCAGAGAAGCCAGCAAGATGTCTTCCACCATCCTCGAGCATCACAAGAGAGCGCCGTGGTTGGCGGGCCAGAGGTGCTCCTGTAGAGCGCACCACCACTGTGCCTCCACACACACCTGCCACGGCACGCACGCCGCAATATGTACGTCCAGTGAACATATATATTGATTATAAATGATCTATAACATTTTGTTTTATTAATTCCCCAAAATCTTTCGTTAAACTTGCATGCTCGCATTTCCAGGCGAGCAGGGAAATACACAGAGATTAAAACGATATGATAGTTATTTTATGGATATCAGATTGCCTTTTGCATATATCTTGTGGATCCGTGTATTTGCCAGATTATGCGGGTTCGCAATGACTCCGTGATTCAATGGGAAGTGCAGATTACAGCATTTGCATATATCTGCGTATAGATTGTTGCATGTAGCCATCTGAAGGAGATAAGGTGCGTCTCGGTAAGTACGTTTCTAAAGAGATACGATGCCTTTGCCTATTAAACTATTTTAGCCTTTGATGCATGAGAAAGAGATAGATTTACAACATAATGCCAAAGAAGGAGAAAGGGATAGAAACATGTATGAAAGCGGAAATGGAGAGTAGAAAAGATTCAGGGGGAAAAGGGGAGAAGAGAAGCAGACAGAGGGAAAGGAGACAAGATGAGTAGAAGACAGACACAAATTAAAAAAAAGGGAAAATAAATATAGAAATATGAGGGGAAAGAAAGGGGCTGACAAGAAGGGGGACGGAAAGAAAGAGAGAGAGAGAGAGAGAGAGAGAGAGAGAGAGAGAGAGAGAGAGAGAGAGAGAGAGAGAGAGAGAGAGAGAGAGAGAGAGAGAGAGAGAGAGAGAGAGAGAACGAAAGTGTGTGTGTGTGTGTGAGTGTGTGTGTGTGAGAGAGAGAGAGAGAGAAAGAGAGGAAGAGAAAGAGAGAGCGAAAGAAAGAAAGCAGAGAGAGAGAGAGAGAGAGAGAGAGAGAGAGAGAGAAGGGGAAGAAAAGAACAAAGAAGAGACGAAACGGAGTAAAGAGGTGAAACATGGTGGAAGGGAGAGGGTGAGAAAACAGATAGGTGAGAGCGTGAGTGTGTCATAGTACTCCAGGCATCTAATGACATGTACAAGGAATAATGAGCTAAGTGATATAACGGCAATATGAACACTTGTGACACACATAGCAGCCTGTAATATAAACAATAGTCATGGAGACCGGCGTATGTAGGGCAAATTGCGGTGATAGACTTAGGTGTTTTATTCGCCATATAAAAAGATGAATGTTGCCATTCTATCGGATGCGTTTTTGTATTTACTCGTTTTTACGGAAGCACTTAAAACTTTATTTCATTCGTTGCTTCAACTTTTGAGCATTGTGATTCTAGCACGTTACGTACTAACGTGTTGCTACGGAAGCACTTATAACTTTTATATTAGTGAAGTCTATCTTTTTGTTCCGCTTTTAATAGAGGTTTTCCATTTTTATATCATTCCTTCTATCATGGATTCCCATCTATATTCTGCTTCGCTCCCTCCCTTTCAAACCCTATATCAAATGTTATCCTTTTTACCGGTCTCTCTCGTTTCTTCCTTTTCGTTTCGTTTTCCCATATCCTCATCCGTGCATCTCTATCTTCATCCTCCCCCTTCCACTCCTCTCCTTCCTCCGTTTCCTCTCTCTCTTCGTCTTTCTCCCTCTGTTTCCTCTGTCTCCCTCTCCTCCTTCTCCTCTCTTCCTACCTTCCCTCCACTTTTTCTCTCCCTATCCCTTTCCTCCCTCCCCTTTTTCCTTCCCTCCCTCCCTCCCTCCCTCCCTCCCTCCCTCTCCTCCTCTCCCCTCCCTCTATCTCATCCCTCTTCTCCTCTCCTTCTCCCTCTCCCTATTCCCTTTTCTCTCCTCCTCCCCATTCCCTCTTTCCTAACCTTCCTTTTCCTCCTCTCCCTCTTCTCCCCTCCTCAACCCCTCCCTTTCTCTCCCGCCCTCCCCTCTCGCCCATCCCCTCCTCTCCCTCACCCTCTCCCTCCCACCTGTCGGTTCTCTTCCGCTTCCCTAAGTGCCAGCCTCCATCTCTTCCCTCAGTGCCAAGGTTGCACCGGGGAGCGTGACGTCATTCAGCTGTTTTCTATTTTTCGGTCTGTTTAAAGATGAAAACAAATGGCGAGGATCGGCGGCGGAGCGCGGCCTCGGTGCGTGACCGGCGCCCGCGGGATCTCTCGCACTCTCTCTTTCCGCCTCTTTATCTCCGACCGCGACCCATACAATGGACGGGCTTCACGAGTGTGTGTGTGTGCGCCAGGGTGAGAGCGCACGGACGCACACACGTGTATAGCTATGCAGATGTGCGTGTCTGTATATATTTACATATATATATACATACACACACACACACACACGAGAGAAAGAGAATGAGAGAGAGAGACAGAGAATGAGAAAGAGAGACAGAGAATGAGAGAGAGAGAGAAAGAGAGAGAGAGAGAGAGAGAGAGAATGAGAGAGAGAGAGACCGAGAGAAAGAGTGAGAGAGAGAGAGGGAGAGACCGAGAGAAAGAGTGAGAGAGAGATATAGATATAGATATAGATATAGATATAGATATAGATATAGATATAGATATAGATATAGATATAGATATAGATATAGATATAGATATAGATATAGATATAGATATAGATATAGATATAGATATAGATATAGATATAGATATAGATATAGATATAGATATAGATATAGATATAGATATAGATATAGATATAGATATAGATATAGATATAGATATAGATATAGATATAGATATAGATATAGATATAGATATAGATATAGATATAGATATAGATATAGATATAGATATAGATATAGATATAGATATAGATATAGATATAGATATAGATATAGATATAGATATAGATATAGATATAGATATAGATATAGATATAGATATAGATATAGATATAGATATAGATATAGATATAGATATAGATATAGATATAGATATAGATATAGATATAGATATAGATATAGATATAGATATAGATATAGATATAGATATAGATATAGATATAGATATAGATATAGATATAGATATAGATATAGATATAGATATAGATATAGATATAGATATAGATATAGATATAGATATAGATATAGATATAGATATAGATATAGATATAGATATAGATATAGATATAGATATAGATATAGATATAGATATAGATATAGATATAGATATAGATATAGATATAGATATAGATATAGATATAGATATAGATATAGATATAGATATAGATATAGATATAGATATAGATATAGATATAGATATAGATATAGATATAGATATAGATATAGATATAGATATAGATATAGATATAGATATAGATATAGATATAGATATAGATATAGATATAGATATAGATATAGATATAGATATAGATATAGATATAGATATAGATATAGATATAGATATAGATATAGATATAGATATAGATATAGATATAGATATAGATATAGATATAGATATAGATATAGATATAGATATAGATATAGATATAGATATAGATATAGATATAGATATAGATATAGATATAGATATAGATATAGATATAGATATAGATATAGATATAGATATAGATATAGATATAGATATAGATATAGATATAGATATAGATATAGATATAGATATAGATATAGATATAGATATAGATATAGATATAGATATAGATATAGATATAGATATAGATATAGATATAGATATAGATATAGATATAGATATAGATATAGATATAGATATAGATATAGATATAGATATAGATATAGATATAGATATAGATATAGATATAGATATAGATATAGATATAGATATAGATATAGATATAGATATAGATATAGATATAGATATAGATATAGATATAGATATAGATATAGATATAGATATAGATATAGATATAGATATAGATATAGATATAGATATAGATATAGATATAGATATAGATATAGATATAGATATAGATATAGATATAGATATAGATATAGATATAGATATAGATATAGATATAGATATAGATATAGATATAGATATAGATATAGATATAGATATAGATATAGATATAGATATAGATATAGATATAGATATAGATATAGATATAGATATAGATATAGATATAGATATAGATATAGATATAGATATAGATATAGATATAGATATAGATATAGATATAGATATAGATATAGATATAGATATAGATATAGATATAGATATAGATATAGATATAGATATAGATATAGATATAGATATAGATATAGATATAGATATAGATATAGATATAGATATAGATATAGATATAGATATAGATATAGATATAGATATAGATATAGATATAGATATAGATATAGATATAGATATAGATATAGATATAGATATAGATATAGATATAGATATAGATATAGATATAGATATAGATATAGATATAGATATAGATATAGATATAGATATAGATATAGATATAGATATAGATATAGATATAGATATAGATATAGATATAGATATAGATATAGATATAGATATAGATATAGATATAGATATAGATATAGATATAGATATAGATATAGATATAGATATAGATATAGATATAGATATAGATATAGATATAGATATAGATATAGATATAGATATAGATATAGATATAGATATAGATATAGATATAGATATAGATATAGATATAGATATAGATATAGATATAGATATAGATATAGATATAGATATAGATATAGATATAGATATAGATATAGATATAGATATAGATATAGATATAGATATAGATATAGATATAGATATAGATATAGATATAGATATAGATATAGATATAGATATAGATATAGATATAGATATAGATATAGATATAGATATAGATATAGATATAGATATAGATATAGATATAGATATAGATATAGATATAGATATAGATATAGATATAGATATAGATATAGATATAGATATAGATATAGATATAGATATAGATATAGATATAGATATAGATATAGATATAGATATAGATATAGATATAGATATAGATATAGATATAGATATAGATATAGATATAGATATAGATATAGATATAGATATAGATATAGATATAGATATAGATATAGATATAGATATAGATATAGATATAGATATAGATATAGATATAGATATAGATATAGATATAGATATAGATATAGATATAGATATAGATATAGATATAGATATAGATATAGATATAGATATAGATATAGATATAGATATAGATATAGATATAGATATAGATATAGATATAGATATAGATATAGATATAGATATAGATATAGATATAGATATAGATATAGATATAGATATAGATATAGATATAGATATAGATATAGATATAGATATAGATATAGATATAGATATAGATATAGATATAGATATAGATATAGATATAGATATAGATATAGATATAGATATAGATATAGATATAGATATAGATATAGATATAGATATAGATATAGATATAGATATAGATATAGATATAGATATAGATATAGATATAGATATAGATATAGATATAGATATAGATATAGATATAGATATAGATATAGATATAGATATAGATATAGATATAGATATAGATATAGATATAGATATAGATATAGATATAGATATAGATATAGATATAGATATAGATATAGATATAGATATAGATATAGATATAGATATAGATATAGATATAGATATAGATA
>NC_061833.1:9355012-9362512 GCF_019202785.1 Penaeus chinensis
TGTCATCGCTTCTTCCCTTTTTTGTGTCGTTAGGCTTTGGAGTCCGAGACTTGGCTACGTTATGCCTCCCGAGCAACGCAAATCTCGCAACAGGAGATTTTAGTGCTTAGTAACAGCAGCACGTCTTCACCTGACATCCATTCACAATAGCATCCCAGCCCTTGAATTAGTGGTGCTGCCGTGACTTGCAAGACACGCTGCGATGACTAGCCTTGAATCCGCACAATGTCGAGGTGACGAGCCGAGTCGCTCAGTGATAGAAAAAATAAAAATACTAGATATAAAAATATATAATCCATGGACTAAAGCATGCCTGCAGATAAAAACACAGATGGCCAAATCTTACAACAGCAAGCCATGACGAAATGACCGAACAAGGTACTCAACTAAGATGCATATAAACAAGACAAGAGAAATCAAGCCACAAATGAATAACACGATAGATCATAATCAGCCTGGAAGTGGGCCGACAGATCCACGCGGCGCGGGGGCGAGCGGCGTGTGCCTGGCCGCCAAGTGGGTCTGTGCCCGACGCGACGCGAGCGATCGGGAGAAGGAGCGAGAGAAAGCCGTCGCCGCTGAAGAGAAAGCTCCTATTAACAGCTACCGGTTGACCCATGCCCCACAGGCCCTCCCGCCGATATGAGGTCACGGCAGGTGTTGTCGAGATGGATAGTGTTGCTGGGCCGATTTCCTTTTTGCTCGGGAATATAAAGCGGCTTCTCCCGGTTATGAGTTGCAGGATTGCGCTTGCCGGACGTGCTCATGAGGAATGAATCACTGCCGGCTGGAAATGACGGCTAACCCCTTTGCAATGCTGTTCCCGCCGCGCCGCATAACAGTGCATCACGCTGCTCGCGGTTCACCCTCACGCTTACTTCTTCCAGACCTCTCAGTTCAATGCTCCTTTGTTTGCTTGCCTAATTGTCTCTCTGTCTATCCGAATGTCTACCGGGCAGAAACACGCACGCAAACATACATACACACATACATACACACATACACACATACACACACATATATTCATACATACAACTCTCTCTCTCTCTCTCTCTCTCTCTCTCTCTCTCTCTCTCTCTCTCTCTCTCTCTCTCTCTCTCTCTCTCTCTCTCTCTCTCTCTCTCTCTCTCTCTCTCTCTCTCTCGTACACACACACATGCACACACACATACATACATACAACTCACTCACTCACTCACTCACTCTCTCTCTCTCTCTCTCTCTCTCTCTCTCTCTCTCTCTCTCTCTCTCTCTCTCTCTCTCTCTCTCTCTCTCTCTCGTACACACACACATGCACACACACATACATACATACAACTCACTCACTCACTCACTCACTCACTCACTCACTCTCTATCTCTCTCTCTCTCTCTCTCTCTCTCTCTCTCTCTCTCTCTCTCTCTCTCTCTCTCTCTCTCTCTCTCTCTCTCTCTCTCTCTCTCTCCCTCTCTCTCTCTCTCTCTCATTCACCTGTCGAAGCCAAGCACACCATCTCCGCTTAACTGCTTCTCTCCTCCGCGAAACAAACCTTCCCCATCGAAGTTTCGGATACGGAAATTTGCTCTCCTCGCCGGGTGAAAAATGGCGTCCGGATGTTACGGTTGAGTTCGTGAAGTTGCCGGCGACGGACTTTGATCTTCCAGAAATCTCTTTGCGCTTTGAATTTTGTGAATCTGATTTTTTTATCCGTCTTTTGTTAGGTCAGGGGTTAGTAATGTCGGTTGATGCGGAGAATAAAAACACAGATATTTGGCGTAGTAGCCATATATAATGGGTATGTATATCTATATCTATCTATCCATCTATCTATATATAGACAGATAGATAGATAGATAGACAGATATATTTTATATATATACATATATATGTATGTGTGTGTGTGTGTGTGTGTGTGTGTGTGTGCAGTATATCATTGATATCATTTTTTCAAGTATATTGTGTATATATAACTTCTTACTTCTGATAGTACTGTGCTCATCCATCTCCCTCTTACCTCTAAGACAAAGGCAAAGAGAGAAAAGACAGGAAAAACATATTTTCAAAAACGAAATGAGTGAAAATATAAGCAAAGGGAAGCTTGCAATCATAACACAAATATAGGACAAACGAATCGGTAACTTGAGCCGGAAAAGGGGAAAAGGTGCGCGAGAGAGGTGTAAAAGGGAAGCAAAATCGAAGAAGAGGAAGAAATTCGAGAGAGCGAAAGGAGAGAAGAGGGTCCCCGCCAACCACTCCCATCCGATCTTCCCAAACGGAGAGTTTTACCACCTAATTCCACGCGTCTTTAACTTAAGATGATTTGTTTTGTGGGAGACTCTCGCGGCGGCCGAGGGGCGATCCATCACGGCGGCCGCCACGCGCTCTCTGTCACGGGCTCTTCATCTCCGCTGAGGAGGGAAGCAAGCCTTGCCTCTCCTTCTCTTCCCCTTGCTCTTGCTCTCTCTCTTGCTCTTGCTCTTGTTCTCTCTCTCTCTCTCTCTCTCTCTCTCTCTCTCTCTCTCTCTCTCTCTCTCTCTCTCTCTCTCTCTCTCTCTCTCTCTCTCTCTCTCTCCCCTCTCTCTCTCTCTCTCTCTCTCTCTCTCTCTCTCTCTCTCTCTCTCTCTCTCTCTCTCTCTCTCTCTCTCTCTCTCTCTCTCTTTCTCTCTCTCTCTATCCCTCTCTCCCTCTCTCTATGCAAGGCTTTGGTTTTAAATTGGTACCTTTAATGTCATTCATAAAATCGCGCATATGCATACATACATACAAACATACATACATACAGATAGATAGATAGATCGATATACAGATAGATATGTTAACACTGACGTCAATATTGATAGTAATTCCCATGGACATTCAGTAAGAGCGAGCGACCTTCCATGGCCAGGCGACGACAGTCCAGCACGCCGTAGTGTGCATGGCGCAGAGGGCGCTCAACCCACCTTATTTCTCATTCAATTACCCAAGGTCATTGAGCAAGGCAGTTGTAAATTATTAAACACGAAATTTACTCTCATGATGCCAACGCTTGCCGGATAGCGCGGGTTGTAATTAATAGCTATGAATTCCCTGATGTTTGGGTTTAATGGCGCTGCGCAGGACGTTTTTCTTTTCCTTTTTTTCACGGGAGACAATCTGACTGAAGGAAAGAAAGAATAATATCGAGATTATTCTTGGGAATTTATTATCCAAAGTAAGATTAACAGCTGAGTTTTACAAAATGAATAGTGATAATCAGCACATTTCAAAATCGTAGTATTAATGTTACTCTCATGCGCTGACGAGCCAAAGACAAAGCTGTAATCGGTACTCTTATTTACGCCGCCATGTCTTCGGTTGACAGACGACATATGGGAAAGGGAAGTAGACGACCAAAAGTAACTATCAGGCAGCCCTTTTTAATATCGTCCGTGAAGTTTTCTGTTGAAATTCTTTGCTGTCTGGTGAATTTCCGGCATGAAATAAACATAGTCGAGTAACGGGAGTCATCAAAATTCTCGAATATTACCGTAGTTCCACCATCTATGTCATCCCAATCCAAGCACGAGCCAAGAAACACCAAACCCTTACTTTTTCATACCACCAAACGGGACGGAAGCTCATGATACACATAATTCGTCATGCTCCAGGAATTTAACAGATGCGCCAGCCACGCATCCCGAACGCATCTCGGCAGTCAACTGTTTTCGCGCGGAACAAAAAGCGTCACCAGCGCTGCGTATCCTGGAGACGCCGTGGATCATGGGCGAAGGCGAAGCATGGGAATAAAGAGGCAAAACGGGAATAATGGAGGGAAAAACACCAGAAGGAAGGAGGGAGATGGAATCCTTGATGATAATAGGGTGAAGAGAAATGGCGTTTTCATCAGTGAGAACGATCAAATAGTTTTTTAAAAAAATCAAATACTGACGGTTCGGATGTGTTGATAAGGGGAAGATTTTAATTTGTTCCCTTTGTCCTTCATTTTATTATGCATGAACGCCGTATCTTAAACCAGTCCTGATCTATAGGTTAATTACGTGGTCTCAGAGCACGCTGTATTAACACTAAGCTTCATTCATTACTTTAAGCTCTGAATTTATAGCCCCCCCCCCCCCCCCACCCGCCTCTACCTCTATTTCTCACTAATTCTAATTCCCTTTCTCCCTTTTTTCTTTTCTTATTCGTGCCTCCCCCTTCTCACCATCTCCTTTTCTTTCCGTTTTTGCCTCTTTATTTTCATCTTATCCCCTCTCTCTCTCTTTCTCTCCCCCCCCCCCTCTCTCTCTCTCTCTCTCTCTCTCTCTCTCTCTCTCTCTCTCTCTCTCTTTCTTTCTCTCTCTCTCTCTCTCTCTCTCTCTCTCTCTCTCTCTCTCTCTCTCTCTCTCTCTCTCTCTCTCTCTCTCTCTCTCTCTCTCTCTTACTCTCTTTCCCCTTCTCATTTTCTCTCCCTCTCTT
This sequence comes from Penaeus chinensis, assembly GCF_019202785.1. Classification (NCBI taxonomy): domain Eukaryota; kingdom Metazoa; phylum Arthropoda; class Malacostraca; order Decapoda; family Penaeidae; genus Penaeus; species Penaeus chinensis. Next base: position 9,359,429 of record NC_061833.1, read on the forward strand.
TCTCTCCCTCTACCTCGCTGTCTCGCTCTTCTTTTTTCGTCTTACGCCTAATATCTCTTTTTATTGTTCTCTCCGCACATGATTCTGACTAAATATACCATAGATCTAAATAACTCTCCGGGTGGCTGAGCATAAATAATATCTTAATGGCGAGCCACCCGGCCTCCGTCTGCGCCTCCTCCTCCTCCGCCTCCTCCAGCGTCTTCTCCTCTATCATCTCTCTCCTCCGACTCCTCCACCACCTCCGCCTCCACTTCTACACCGAATCTTCCGCTATCTCCGCTTCCTCCCCCTCCTTCCTCCTTCTGTCTCCCCACCACCTCCTCCATCACCTCCTCCGCCACCTTGCATCCCCCATCACTTCCTCCACCAACCCCACTTCCTCTTCCTTTCCTTCCTCTTCCACTAAACCCATCTCCTCTCCCACCTCCATCTCCATCTTCTTTTTCTTCTTCTTCTTCTTCTTCTTCTTCTTATCCTCCTCCTCCTCCTCCTCCTCCTCCTCCTCCTCCTCCCTCCTCCCTCTCCTCCTCCTCCTCCTTCCTCCTCTTCTCCTCCTCTCTCTCCTCTCCTCCTCCTCCTCTCCTCCTCCTTCTCCTCCTCTCCTCCTCCTCCCTCCTCCCTCCCTCCCCTCCTCCTCCTCCTCCTCCTCCTCCTCTCCTCCTCCCTCTCCTCCTCCTCCCCCTCCTCCCTCCTCCTCCTCCTCCTCCTCCTCCTCCTCCTCTCCTCCTCCTCTCCTCCTCCTCCTCCTCCTCCTCCTCCTCCTCCAACTCCTCCTCCTCCTCCTCCTCCTCCTCCTCCCCTTCCTCCCTCCCCCTCCTCTTCCCTCCCCCTCCTCCTCCCTCCCTGCTCACGCTCGGGTTCGAACTCGCTTGATGTACAGCAAAGCAGCGGGCTAATGAGTCTTCCCAATCTGGTAAGGCTGTGACTTATTGCCATTGAACTGCCCTTACGACGCCGGGGGGGGGGGGGGGGGACGCCGGTGGTGAAGTGCGACAGAGAAACAGGAGATCCGTTAATCGGGGCGATAAAGGGAGACAAACGACACAGCCAGTTTGTTTGGGCGTTTCCCTTTTTACCAGTGTAGTTTACTGTGTGGCGTGGCGCTATGGCGATAGGGACGTAATAAAGACTTGTCCAATGCTTCAGTAGTTACAAATACGTATACTTGTGTGTGTGTGTGTGTGTGTGTGTGTGTGTGTGTGTGTGTGTGTGTGTGTGTGTGTGTGTGTGTGTGTGTGTACAGATACATATATATATGTGTATATGTATATATGAATATATATATACAAATTTATGTATACAAACACACACACACACACATATATATATATATATAGCCTACTTATGTGAATACACACAACCCCCCCTCACACACACAAGCACACACACACACACACACACACACACACACACACACACACATACACACACACACACACACACACACACACACACACACACACACACACACACACACACATACATTCATATACATATATATATATATATATATATATATATATATATATATATATATATCCACAGATTGATAGATAGATTGATATATAGATAGATAGAGACAGACAGACGAGATTAATGTGTGTAGATGGATGTGGGTTTCTGTGTAGTCTGCGTGCGTGCCATACTGTCTTGACTGAACGTCTCGGCCCTGCATGGCGAAAATGGAGGGTCGAGGGCGAGACGGCGTCATGGGCGACCGAGGCTGGCAGGCCTGGAACCTCTGCGCGGCGTAAACATTTCTCGCAAACGGTGTGTGTGTTGAGGGCCTTCTGTGTCGGACAGGAAGCATAGTGCGGCACCAGAAGAGCTTGTAAAGTAGCCATGGCGATAAACATGTCATTTTTTAAAGTCGATGAAATACAGATTGTCCCTTTAAAATAACTGTTAACTGTGTAAGTCCAATGTTGGAAGAATATAAAGGTTATACAATAATTAGTATGCCATTTGATCTGATAGACTAATAGTGCTTGATACTGTGTATTCTTCCACAGCACTTATCGAATATGGAGAACAAAGGTATTAACAAATCAGTAATAGTGATGAATAAATATAATAATAAAATGACGGCAATCTGGAACAATTAAACTCTTCAGAACGCCACGCACTTCCGCTGACATCCACTTTACTAGACACTATTTGTTAATCAGACAGCTGTTTTTCCTGACCACATCCGCAAAGCGAATGACACAGAAGTAGGTCAGCTGGCAAGTTCACGGTCACTGTATCTTCTTGTGTGCAAATTTGATTCTCGTGACAAGAAGTCGGTCGGCGGGGATGCCGAGACGGAAAATATGAAACAAAATTAGTCGTTATTTATATAAGCAGGCAAAGTTGCATCGACACCCCCTACAAAAAGGTCCAGGTTCCATGTCAAGGGAATATGAATATCAATACTATAAAATATCTGCCTCAAAACCATGTAGGTCATCCTGCGAGGCTAATGCTTGTGGACATACGACTGTTTCTTAAATGTTGTAGAAAGTGGTTCCGAATCCGGTTAGCACAGGATAAGCTCGGAGAAAGTAAAGTTCCTCAGAAGGTCAGGTGCATATCCAGATGGAAAGCCAGTTTGCTCATCCGACCTACTGACCACCATTTGTTTATGGCACTTTTTTACTCCGATTTCATCCAAGCGAAATAAATCAGGCTGCCGAATGATCCAAGAACAAACTTTCCAATTTCGGATCCCTAGAAAGCAATAAAGATTTCGGGAAAAAAAAAATCAAGAAAGCGTATACACTGACACCGAATGAGCGTGCACAACTAGAATGCGCAAGTCACCCCCTTGTGAATTTGACGGTTCTCGTGCAAAAGAAAACGGCAGGTGACCCATATTGCGCTGAAGAAAGTTTTCCTTTGTTTTCACACACACAAGCCGCTTATTGTTCTTGACGAGATACACGCGTCGTCAGTGTCACGGCCCTTTCGTACAGCTAGTTTTTCTTACTGTTTTCTTTTAGTTTTCTCTAGTTTCTATCCGGAACTTCTGAGAAGCAGCAACTTTCTCAATCATGGTGTTGCCAGTGCTTTACACCTCTGTTTACAAATGATAAAGATATA
>NC_061833.1:9370012-9372512 GCF_019202785.1 Penaeus chinensis
CCCCAGCAGTCATCCGGACGAAAGCCATCAGGTCGGCGAAGCCATCGGCCACTTCCAGGGCGTGACTCCCGGGAAGGAGCTGAAAGCCTCGTCTCGGTCGCCAGGTCCGGATCCAGCTTTCGGTCTCTTCGGCGGAATATTCGACCTGAAACCCCAGAGTGAAGAGGCAACTGATCTTGCCCCGACGCCTTCAGGCATCCCATCCGAGGACCAGTTTCTGCCAGAGGACAGTGAGATCGAATATTCAGAAACGAGTCCTGTGGCCATTCTCCCTCCTACTGGTCAGTTCGATTATGATGGAAGTCAGTTCGGTTATGTGCGCGATAGCAACTTGAAAGTAGAGAGCTTTGAAATCGAAAGCTCTCCAGTCTACCAGGATGAATATCCTCCTTCCGTCCTCCCTGAGAACATCCCTCGAGATATAGATCCTGCCCTTTTCGACCTCGGCCTCCCCTACCACCTCCCCCCGTCCATCCTCCCCGGACCCGCCCCTCCCCGACGACGGAACAACCCACGCTTCCGCGGTGGGAATCGAAGGATCCCTCAGGGAAACCGGCGGAATCATCCACCAGTCAGACCAGGCAACATCCGGCCTCCGTACGAACGCCCTGAAGTGGACGAGAGGCCAGCCTTTGGCCAACGATTGCCGTATGCTGAGCAACCGTATGACAGATACGAAAATCCAGCATACGATACCTGGCAGCCAAGTTTCCCTCCGTATGAGTACGATCAGGGGGAGCCCTACGAGCAGCACAACCCTCAGCAGCAGCGTCCTCAAAATTCGGAGTTCCTCCCTTCAGAGGAAAGATCCACAGTTCGTGAAGCTCAAACCGAGAGCTATGAGGCAAGTGATAAAGGAGCCTCGACTCCGAGTGGAATTAACTACTCTATGTTGCAGCAATTCGGTGCCGACAGAGGCGTGACCATTCCTGAAGGGTTTACGATACCCCCTGGATTTAAGATGCCTGAGACCGTTGGAGATTTTCAGGATAAAGAAAAGGGTGGCAATCGGCGTATAGCTCTCGCTCCTGGGGGATACTTTGAGGATATGATGCACTACTATAATAAGCACGAGAAAACAACGACTACAACTCCTCCCAGTCAGCAGACTTCAACAGACGACTTCAGCCAAAGGAAGGGGGTTTCTGAAAGCGAGGACCATCCTGACTACGCCGGTCCTCCTGTGGTTGGTTATGGAGATCATCCGTACAGACGCACCACTTCTCCAAGTGACAGCAGCGAGGGAGTCTTCGAGTATTTCTGGGATGTTTATGATTCGAAGGATCGCCCACCCGCCCGGCACGACGATCGAGGGCCTGCGCCTGAGGACGATATGGAATACAGGCAGCCAATGCATCCGTCGAGAAGACCTCGACCTCGACCTCTACCTAATGTGAGGGGCGGTATGCATAATGGCCAAGGCTACCCACTTCCTATGCGGCCGGACGCTCAGGTGCCGCCCGTATTGAATCCTGATAGGAGACTCTGGGTGGGTCCTGACAGACGACCTCGGCCACAAATGGCGGTCCGGCCACCACCTACGTCTACCATTCATCCCTTATCAACACCGCAAGATCAGTCATTTTTAGGGCCTCTCCAGGATGTCTACGAATATTCTCAGAGATTAGCATCCTCGCTACTGAACTTCCCTGCTACTTTATATACTCAGATTAATGACTCCAAAGCTGAATACATGCGAAATGAGGTTGAACTTCTAGAGGACTATAATAAAGTATTTAGGAATTCGGACATCACCAGCACCGACGTCCTGCCTGACATGTACAACGACAAACCGGACAGGAATGAACGAGTTATGATTATCGACACTGAAAAGATCCGGTCCCTGAATCCTTTCGAGCTGTCTCTCATTACCTGGACCTTCCTAGACTTCTGGGAGTTCCTCATCGAGAAAGTCGGGACGCTCTCTCAGGAGGACCTCCAGCTGCTGGAAATGCGACTGGAGCGCGTAAGACAAGATAAGGACCGTAGGATGACCAAGAATCTCGTGGCGGCAACCATGCAGCAGGTTTCAGAGATGAACAGTCAAGACGTCGAGCAAATGAGGAGCTTGACCGAACGCTTGCTCAATTCATCGTCAAGCGCAGAGGGCGGGGAAGATGACAAAAGCTCATCGGTTGCGGTTGCAGAAGCGAGAATGTGGGATCCTCTAGGTTTATTCAATTCCGAACAGCGAGTCAAGTTTATGGAGTTTGCGATGAAAGTTGTGTTCAGATTCGGCCGCGTGTACCTGAAGAAGAGGTACGCGCTAGACTGCATGATGCTTCTATTTTGTAAGGACCTCAATGCTGACACCAAGAAGGAGGGGATGGATGGCGTAGCGGCGAAAGTAAAGAGGTGAGAATGCTCAAAGGCGCTACTTAGTTTATTACTGTAGAAGATTCATCTATATGCGTTTGTCTTTGCCAACCAGGACCTAGTCTATGATTCACCGTAAAAAAAAAAAAAAAGCATCCGAAAATCTAGGTCTGAAAAAAGTACG
>NC_061833.1:9380012-9382512 GCF_019202785.1 Penaeus chinensis
TGGTCGCGTGTCCTCGGCCTTCCGTGGCAGAACCCGTTGGGTCGTTGCGTGGAATGGCGGGATCGAGGGGCGGGCGAGGGTCATTATGTCTATTCTCGGTAATGCTAGAGTACAGGGGATCGTGGCTATTCGCTGCGTGCATAATGATAAGCTTGGTGAAAATAATTATCACCTTTACCGACCTCGATTATCTAGTAGGCGGTTATTATCAACCAGTAAGAAAGTGTGGTTTCAATCTTTATATCTTTTGTTGCATATAATTTGTGGTCTTACACATTTTCCTTCTTTCTTTCGTTAATCTTTTATAAAAATGTAAAATTCATATACCAAATATCATACTACATTATTCGCAAAAAATAACGCTACCCAAGACTTTCGCTAATACATTTCCATGACTCTCTACCATTAGCGGCTTCACTGTCTCAGCTGTTGTTAAAAGAGCAAGTGTTACCTATGTGAGAACAGCGCTCGGACAGCACTTGTGAATTTGTGTGTGTGTGTGTGTGTGTGTGTGTGTGTGTGTGTGTGTGTGTGTGTGTGTGTGTTTGTATGTGTCTTTGTGCATATATATTTTTTTTTATTCGCGCGTGATTGTGCGGTTGTCCATGTCCATGTTTATGTGTATGTGTGTGCATATTTCTGTGGCGCGCGTGTGTAGTGGGGGGTCCAAGACTCGCCACAGCCGCTCGCCGCCTGCTGACTTGAGGCCGTTATGCCTATGTGCTTACTTCTGACCTTTCGCTTTACATTCTAATAATATATTGCAAGTCCGCTGTTCGAAATTACATGTTAATGAGCGAGAAACTTTATTTATGACATTATATAGGTCTATTACAACCTTTTCGCTTAACCGAAACTGTAAACAAGAATTCTTGATATGCTGATGAAATATGTTATCGTAGATATCGACCGTAACGTAAAACATAAAATTCTACACTGCAATAGATCTCGTCAATATATCTCGCGTTCTGAGTGAACATCTGTCGACTGCGAGAACTTTCGGAACGTTACACTAGACACATATTGCTGGCGTCGCTGGTCAAGACTGCGGCCTGATGAATGATCATGACTGTCTGAGGATGCTTTTCTTGCGTGAAGCCTCTCTCACTCCGTTAAAGTTTGCTGCATCCCAGTCTCTTCCTCTAATAAGGAGGATATTTCGCTACGTAAAGATAAGGACTCACACATACGTTAAGAAGGCGCTACAGTTTCTTAAAGTGTTTCTTCACGAGCTTGGTGTATTTTATTGACTCGGGAGAACCATTGCATCTATGCCTTTCGCTTGCATTTGCCGTCTGCGTTTGCTTGATGCAACAGCGGTGCTTTGCTGGTGAACGTGATCTTTAGCTGCTTTTAAATAAGCTATTATTTTCCTGTGATTGTGCGTGCCTTTAGGTGTTTATATTGTGTTTGCTCAAAGTTCCTGCGTGTGTATGATTGCTTACGTTCATTCATGTGTATTTATATACCGTCTTTAGAAAAAAAAAACATACGTTCAATATCGCAAAAGAGTTACTCTCATATGAGTATGAACAATTCACAGTACTGAACACGGCCTTTAAGCCCGAACTGCGAACTTTGGTCCCCATGGCGCTGGTGTTGATGATGGCAGCAGATGAGTGTCCGTCTCCCAGAATGGTCACGCTTGGTAGGCGCTCCGCTAACTGTTCCTTGCGCTAACTCAGCAAACGCCTCGGCCGGGACGCGAGGCGGGCGTTCGAGTTGCTGTTTACACGGAAGTCCAGGGCGCAGTCGAGGGAGTCTTCTCGAACAGCCTGGTTTCGTTTGCGAGTTAAGGCATCCATCTTCTCCCGGTTATTATCCGGCTAGATTAATAGGCACACTCCGGCCCCGCGAACAGGAAGTAGTTAATTATCGGTAATGAGATGAGATTGCTTTACAATCTGTGTTAGTTCTGTTGTATTGTATGATATAGGAATTATATTTTTACGACAAACTTTTTTCTCTTTATTTTTCTGCTTTATTAAGAAACATAAACTATCAAATTTATGGAAAATGCCATACAGAAAATATCCATAACCATAGGTCTTGCCGTAATCGTAAGAACCTCACACAACGTTTCCGTATTCATAGCTCTATAGTCATAATTTTAAGAATAATAGCACGCGCTGCTATCCGCCAGCCCTCTACCGCCGCCGCAGTGGAGTACTGTGGTCTGCTGGAGGGGGTAACTGTAGTACAGGTCCTGTTCGGCGCTGGGGGCGTCGCGCTGCCCTACATTGTCCGAAGATCCTGCGTCAGGACGTTCTTTAAGTTTCCTCCCTGCGGACTTAAAACCGTTACCTGTTGCAGGATAGGATTATGTCGGTCAGGTTGAAGGACATTGAAGCTGCCGTGAAGAGTTAAATAGCTACTTATGCGCTCGGAAGGTCCCATTCTCGAGCTTTCATCAGTTCGAGTATCCTCACTTGAGCGTCGCCGTGTGTCGTCTCCCACGATTCCCTGATCAAACAGCGAACCTTTTAGCCCTAACCTCATT
>NC_061833.1:9423458-9433458 GCF_019202785.1 Penaeus chinensis
ATGTCATATGTATAAGGTCCTTATAATTAGATTTTTTCCCCTGTGATTCCTCCTTAGTGTTTAAGTTTTTGTTTTTGGGCCTGAATGCATTGCAAAAGTTTTATTTTTTTTATTTTGGCATATCCCCTCAGCAGCTTTGTTATGCATAATAGTAAATGGCATGCAGCATATCTTAAAGTGTTATGTATTGTGTATCTGTTGCTCATTATTATTTTATTAATGTCCAAATGAATAATGTCCCCTTGCATTTGAAGATTAGGTAATATAAAGCTACATCAATTTTTTTCCCCGTGAAACCAAACCAAGGGATGCTAAATTAGAAATGTGTATTGCATATAATTGAAATACTTATAGATTAACTAAGCTGTATGTGACTTACTAATTAATAACATTCTGATACGGTCTCTTTATTCTAAATCATTTAACAAAATTTCAATACATGGGAACAAATTTTCATGGAAAGACTTATTAGTACCTTTAAATAATCTACTGTGGTGTCTCCATAGTGATTGATAAACTGAAATGTAAATTTGTTCATCTGATTGAATATGGTTGATAAATTTTAACTATTATAAAAATGGTAAAGAACATTATATTATTCAACACAGAATTTACATACATGCTGTTTTGTATGCTGACACTTGCCAGTGAAATCTGTACATGGAATAGGACAAAATTATGAAATGTTTTAGATATTGACAGAGAGATGAGAATAAATGGAAGGTAAATACTCATCAGATGAATTCACACCCCATCATTAAATTAAGTCATGTTTTTATTATTGTGAATAACATCAGTGTTAGTGGATGCATGTGTTTAATATGAAATGTCCTCACTGCTCTTACTTGATGTTTCATTGATTGGCAAAGTAGGGGGTAACTGGATTTTTTAAAAATTATTATTTTTGTTTTTTTCTAGTTTTTGTTAGCAGATTTCTGTGATTGTAGACTAATATGTGATATGTCTGTAGCCATGCGGATCAATGGTCATGGAAGCCGTGTGCCTCGACACCACGGCTATGAGTCATCGTCTATGATCAGTTCTGATTTAGAATCTACTAGCTTCTTTGACTCGGATGATGATGCCTCCAGTCGTATCACTGCCACCACAACAGGTATGGGGATACTCTAAAACCAGTTCCACCTGTTTTGAAGAAATGTTTTCATTAGATTGCTCCATGTTGCTCTAACTTTCTTGAATTTTTAATTGCTAATTTTGTTATGTGGCTACATATTCTTTTAGCATTTATTTTTGAAGTCGAATTTGGTTTTTGGGATTTTTTTTATTTAATTTTATTTTATAACTATCTTAACATAGCCATATTTTGTGAGCTGTGTCCTAAGTTCATAGATCCTTACAACATGCTCTGCTCTAACTTTACTCCCTCTGTTATCAGGAAGCAGCAGCGTATCTCGCCTCCATGCCCGCCATCGACGGAAAAAGCAACGCCGACACCGCCTGCAACCTCCTATGTCTCGCACTTCTTCTATATCTTCTATTACTGACTCTACAATGTCTCTTAATATTATTACTGTCACGTTAAACATGGACACTGTCAATTTTCTGGGGATATCTATCGTTGGGCAATCAAGTAAAGGTGGCGATGGTGGTATCTATGTGGGATCAATTATGAAAGGGTAAGTTTAATGTTGTTCTTGTTTATCAGTTATAAATTGTTGATTCCAAATGCACATGATGCTGATATCTAGACATTCTAAGTCAGAGAATTGAATATAGAAATTCAAGTTAGTTTCTTCAAGAATAATTTGGGATATATTGCATATATTTGTTTAATATTATATTCTTATCTATTCATATATATATATATATATATATATATATATATATATATATATATATATATATATATGCAAAGGGTAGGCTTAAAAAAAGAAGAGAAAAAGAATGCTGTAGATATTTCTGTCTGCTGTGGCAAAATATGATGGATCATTGTTTGAAATAAAGCCTCTAAAGATTAACATTTTGGGAAGGGAAAAAATGTAGACTCAGTTACATATATCCCTCATTTATTTAGTAGATAGACTTATAAAAAACCTGGGGTCACTATGAAAACTGATTTAAATAATATGGATCTTTGGTGGTGAAAAGGTTGGGAACCATTGTTCTGGTGATTGTATGATAATGAATTAAAGGAATAAAATCTTTGTGGATAGAATAGGTGGATCATTAGTGAGGTAGTATTAGACAAGTTTAAACAAATGGCTTAAGATAATGAGAGTGTTACTCCGATGAAAGTAAGTCCTGTGGGTTTAAGCTCTTACAGTTTATATATTTGTGATTAGATAGTATAATAGTAAGGGCTGTTATTTTGATTAAGTTGTTATTTTGGTTGAATATACAACTGTAGCAAGATTTTTTTCTATGAATTATTTTGGTGTATTTCAAATCTCAAGTAAATTTTTTTAGTAAAATCAAAATAGCTATCCATATTTAAGATTGTAATATATGCCTGAATAGGAATGATATTTATATGAATGTTTAATGTTAAATTTTATAGATCTATTTTTAAAAAATACCTCCAAAATGGAACAGTAAATGAAACCCTGTAGTACCGTGGCTGTTCAAGTGCTTATGTTTCCGAGTTACAAATTTATAAAGCATCTGTGTAAATATGTATTGTAGAATCAGTCTCTATAATTGCACTGTTAGCAAACTTGTCCACAAAATATACAATTCCTTGCATGTTGAAAATTTTGGATTGAAAGTTCTGTTATGAAATGAAAAGGAAATGAACAATATTGTAGATTAGGGATTAGTACAGAGGGTTTTATTCTAGCAGATTTGGTAGTATCTCTATGTGTTGTCTATCCTAAGATAGTGTAATATTTTAAAGATTTTCATAGTGTATGGTCTTTGGAAATTCCCCCCCCGGAAAGATAGATTTGTCTTATTTACAGTGTTATAAAGAGAAGGGATTGAATAATCTCATTTTGCTGATACTCTGAAAATGGTATGACATTAGTCATGTGATATCATTGTTAGGTATGAAATAAATACTAATCTTAACTTGAGTGATAATAGTTATGAGTAAATATCAAAATATATTGCTTTTTGTCTTTTCAGTGGAGCGGTAGCATTAGATGGGCGTATTGAACCTGGAGATATGATCCTCCAGGTTAATGACATTAACTTTGAGAACATGAGTAATGACGAAGCAGTTCGGGTGTTGCGAGAAGTTGTTCAAAAACCAGGGTGAGTTCCTTGATATTTAGAAAACTAATCAGTTTCATATTTGCAAATACAAAGGGAAGTAATTGCATTAAGTGTAAATTACAAATGCTCCCTCTTACCTAAGATGAAGAAGTCTTCTCACTTTCAAATGTACATGCATACACACAGTAATGTAATTGCAAATGGAAACTTCTTATACAAATCAGCTGGCCAGATGGTAGATCTATTCACAAAATTATCATGCCATTTCTTAGAGTTATGGCATACTATATATATATATATCCTGCAGTGGTACTGGGTTATAAACAGTTTTGGATTTTAATTAGTGAAATTCATATTGTGTAAATGTATTTATATGATGTTTAAATAGTCAACAGAATATTTAGAAGTTATGGCCCTTGTACCAACTTATTAAGTATTGTCCATCAAATTCACACCCAAGTTCCATAGTCTCTTTATATAGAAAAGAGAGGGAGTGAAGAAATGTATAAATGTTATTTCTTCATTTGTTTGTGTTTTTATATTTGTGCTATATAATTTATATCACTGCATATCTCATATAAGGTTGTAATATTTCTTTATCAACCTTTCTATCCCATTTTTGCAAAGTTGCCAGCTTTCAACTTCCATACTTTTTGAAAACCCAGTCTTTTCATTTCTAAGTTGATATCTTTTATTTCTTTACCAATTTCCTTCATCTTTGTCTTTTTTCAGGAAGAATAACATGAATTAGTAAAGACAATATTTCACTTTCATTTAATATTTTTGTACCGTTCGTGTGTATATGTGTGTGCAGGCGTACATGCGTGTATATATGTATAAATATATATATATATATATATATATATATATATATATATATATATATATATATACATATATATATATATATATATATATATATATGTATGTGTATATATATATATGTATAATGTATATAATTGTATACATTTATATGTATATGAATGTATGTATGTATATGTATATATATTATATATATATTATATATATATTATATATATATTATATATATATATTATATATATATATTATATATATATATTATATATATATTATATATATATTATATATATATTATATATATATTATATATATTATATATATTATATATATATTATATATATATTATATATATATTATATATATATTATATATATATTATATATATATTATATATATATTATATATATATTATATATATATTATATATATATTATATATATATTATATATATATATATATATATATATATATATATATATATATATATATATATATATATATATATATATATGCATTTATATATATATATATATATATATATATATATATATATATATATATATATATATATATATATATATATATGCATTTATATGTATGTATATGAGATATATGTATATGTATAAATTATGTATGTGCATATATGTATAGATATATATATATATATATATATATATATATATATATATATATATATATATATATGTATATATATATATATATGTATATGAATGGTAAAACACTCTACTGCTTTAATACTATGGTAGGATAACTTACAATGTGCAAACTGGATTTATAAAAAATGAGACTACAGTTTTGAAATCCACCTGGATTTCATCTTCAGGTCAGACCTGAAAATGGAACCCTGGTGGAATTTGAAACTAGCATCATTTTCAATAGGTTTAGGCAGTGCTTTTTTTTTTTTTTTTTTTTTTTTTTTTTTTTTTTTTTTTTTTTTTTTTTTTTTTTTTTTTTTTTTTTTCTACCATATATATGTGTGTGTGTGTGTGTATATGTTTTTATTTTTTCCTATTTTTTTCAAAATGAACTTTGTCTTTTCAGGCCAATCAAACTTGTTGTAGCTAAATGTTGGGATCCCAATCCAAAGGGCTATTTCACCATACCTCGCACAGAGCCTGTTCGACCCATTGACCCCGGTGCGTGGGTTGCCCATACTCAAGCATGCCGAGGAATACCAGGTTGAGTGTAGACCATGTTTTATTGTATTTGCAGTGCTGCTAAGTTGTCATGGTAACGTGTTTATGACTATAAGATATGAAGGAGCACTGGAAAATACAATGTAAGATCTCTGTTAATTATTTTTTATGTAAATAGATGCATATACTTTTTTCTTATTTTTATAATTAAATTGCTGTAAACACATCCAACAATAGTATTGTTAGCAAGTGATGGCAAGCCGATACAAGTGCTCCATTCAGACTAATCATGATTGCGTTCACCTTGAATATGTGAGTGTTTGCCCCTAACAATATGAATATGGAGGATACTGTTATGGAATGCAATAGACATTTAGAGTTTCTAGGTATATCTGTTGCTTTTCATGCACTTTCAGATGTTAATAAACAATGATGCTCTCTAAGTAGACAAATCTAAATTTAGGATTTAATATGTGAATAAACAGATTTTTGCATTATTTGTTTTCTCTCTCTGTTTCTTTCTCATTTTGTTCTTGAATGTATTTAGGTTAAATGTTAAATTAAAGTTGTCAGTTATTCACAACAATGTAATGTACATAAGTACATCTTCACAAGATACAGTCTCATCAGTATGTTCAGTCTTGCACATTTTAGCCTGGTTTCTTTTGGTTCTTAGATGTTTCCACTTGATTTATGTTCTGATTAATGTACAGCACATTTTATGTAAGTGCAAAGTGGTATATGAAAATATTGATAAAGGAGTGAAGTAGGTGTAAATACAGTAGAGAATACAATGATACTTTTTATACTTGGTATATAAAAAAAAAAAAAATTTAAAGCTCCATTGATATGGTCATTAATTATGAAATTTATCATCACATTTACTAAGCAACTAAGATCAAATTATTTAATTTCTGTAGGACACTGCTCAGGTCCTCACAAAGAGAAAATGATCATGATTTAGGAGGATTATAGAGCCTTTCTCTTTTTTTTGTATCTATTAATTTCAGACTTAATTTTAGTTAAATCAATTTACTTGTTATAGTGCAAAGTTTTATTTTCTATTTTGCTTTCTCTTTCTTATTTCTAAGATTTAGTTTTTCTCAAATTCATTAAACATTTTGATTATCTAAGTGGGCCACTTGCATCATTCAGAATTAACTATTCCAGTCTTCTTCTTAGAAAATTGCATTAAAATGGTGATTTTTAAACTGTAATTGGCACTGGCAAGAACATTGTGTGAAGTATGCAGTAAATAAGTAAAAAATAAAAAGTGTAAAGTGGTATCATTGTTATGTTTTTGGCCATTAAAAGCAAAGAATTGATGACAAAAATCGTAGTCATATATTGTTGAGTACAGTTAAATCCCCCTATTATTACTGTCACTATTTTCGATATGAAAATGGTTGAGTATTCCAGTATTTTAAATTATGGTATTAATAATCATTTTCATTGTTCTCTGCCACAGCCATTCTAATTGTGGATTAAGTTACGTGTTTTTTAATTAGAGAGAAAAGCAGTTGCATGGGAGTGTATTTTCATAATTCATAGAGGTTGTTAGGTTAAGCTCGCATATTACTTTAGCATGTCTTTATATGTGGATGACTAAGAATTCTAGGCTTTTCTTGTTTTAGTATTTAATACAGGTTTAAGTTCTGTGAAAGAGTGGAGACCACAAATAGTTAATTGGTAATGATAGTTATTTTTTTTGCTGTTATACCATCAACATATAAGGCAAATAGGTGAGATCTCTGTCTTACACAATCACTTTTTGTCATGGTGGGGGGGTTACCTATCCTTTTCCATAGTAATAGATAATTCATGTGAATGAAGGCCACCAAGTTAAATTTATTTTAAGTAAGACATCCATATTTTATCCCCTCCCCCTTTCCCCTCTGCAGGAGAGTTTCCTGGACGTCCGCCATCTGTCAGCACCTTAACTTCGACCAGCTCTTCTATCACTTCCAGCATCCCGGAATCAGAGAGTAAGTTCCCTTTGAGTATCTGATTGTGATATGTATTGATGTTAGTAATTGTCTTACTGAAAATTTGTTATAAAGAAAGTCTTACTCTTGTTTTTTTCGTGTTCCTTTATAGCAATCTATGGGCATCCAAAGCTAAGAGAAAGTATAGGTAGCTCTGACTTATATTTGTCTGTCAATGTTATTTTAGTAGGATAAGTGTTATAGGAGTATGTTTTTCAGTAAACTTCATGACTTACCCAAGTACACCAATCTGTGGTAAACTTGTAATTATTAATGCACTCTAGTCAAAAGTGTTTTAGAAACAAAGTTTGTTGATTTTTTGTAAAATTGTAAATTTTTTCTCATCAATATAAATAACCTAAATCTCCTTTTAGTCTACTAGTGACAATAATACATCTCTTGATATATATTTATATTTTTCAAGTACTTATAAGTTAAATTTATATAGTTCTTTAAGAAGTTATTTGTATTTTACCATGTTATTTTCATTGCACTGAGTAGTTACCTGATACAATGCATCATGCTGTGGAAGCTTTACCTGTAGTTTGCATTGGAAGTGTTTAAGATGAGAGGCAACTTTAATACCTTTAATTGTAGTGAGAAGGATGTGAGTTGTGTTATTGTCATTGTTAAAGTTTCATGTCGGCATTCTTTAGAAGGAATAGTACTCTCATCACCAGTGTCATGTGTGGACCTTATCTCCATCACTTGCATTATACAGGGGATCTGGTATTCATTACTGACCATGTGTGGTGAGAAGCTTAGCAGTATTTCTTTCTAATCTGCTGAGTCATGCGAGCAGTCCCCACTTAGGATTGTGGAATATGCCCGCCAACACATCCTTCTGAGCAGGCCGAAGTTAATCCAAATTACATGTCATATGCTAACTAATTTAAATGTATTCACATGAAGGAGTCACTCATAGGGTATGAAGGATGTCCCTTATAGTCGGCATGTTTGAAATACTTACAGTAGACTTTCTTTCCCTTTCCTGCTCTCTCTCTCTCTCTCTCTCTCTCTCTCTCTCTCTCTCTCTCTCTCTCTCTCTCTCTCTCTCTCTCTCTCTCTCTCTCTCTCTCTCTCTCTCTCTCTCTCTCTCTCTCTCTCTCTCTCTCTCTCTCTCTCTCTCTCTCTCTCTCTCTCTCTCTCTCTCTCTTCTCTTTCTTTCTCTTTCTCTTCTTTGCTTTCTCCATCTCCTTCCCTCCCCTCTCTTCTCTCCCCTGTTCTCCCCTCTTCTGAACTTCCCATCTTCCCTGCTATTCCATTCCCTCATTATACAAACTAAAATGTTTGAACAATATAAGGTTTATTAAGATGATTCATTATCCAAGAACCTGGTCCATATATTTCAATGATGTATATAATCTGTAATACATTCTAAGACCTTATAAACTTGTCAGATGAAAAAAAAAAAAATCTCACCCTCACTCTCACTCTCACTCTCACTTTCACCCTCACCCTCACCCTCACCCTCACTCTCACCCTCACCCTCACCCTCACCCTCACCCTCACCCTCACCCTCACCCTCACCCTCACCCTCACCCTCACCCTCACCCTCACCCTCACTCTCACTCTCACTCTCACTCTCCCCCACACTCTCACTCTCACCCTCACTCTCACCCTCACCCTCATTCTCACCCAGATTCTTTCCTTCCCCCCTCTTCTATCCACCCATCTATCTTCTCTCTCTCCCACTTTGTCTTCCTTTTTCCATCCTGCATCTGAGGCATATGACCTTTCTTTTTGGCTTAAGGATTATGAAAGTATTGTGCCATCTTCTCTACTTTGGGATTTACCTTTCTTTATTCTATAATTTTTCAAGATATCAACTTAAATGATATATTTGCTTGAATACTTGTTTTTTCTACATATCCTGATGTATTTGCCATTCGTAAATATAAATATGTAGTCTAGGTTTTATTTAGCTCAGAGAATAAATTAAGAATGTATCAGCAGTTTGAGGTCTGTACAAGTTATTACCAATATTTCTCTTTTCTGTAGACTTGTCTTGTTATTTTTTGACCCCTGCATTCTCTTGCATTCCTTCTTTTTCTGCATAAACATCTTGTTGTTTTGCATTCTTTCCTTCCTGGCATCCTGAGAGGCATAGCTTCTCCCTTGAATCATCATCAACAGTAATTGTTCTAGTTATGATTGGTGTTTGATGTAAAGAACTAGTAGCTACAACTTAGATTTTGTGATCATGAAGGCAACATTCCACTGTTACCATATGTTGGCTTCTGATGCATCATTTATTCATGTGAAGCCGCTTATGAGGTTCAGCCTTTTATGGCGCTGTTTTTGAAGTATTGGCAGCCTTTTCAGATTTGCAGTTTCGTTTAAGATGATTGGAATACTGCTTGTCATGCTTTGGACTGATCCAGTATCCCATAATATCATTTCTTGTTTTAGTTAGCTTTTTTATTAAATTGTACACATGAGATATTTTATTTGTTAACAGTTACAGAACAAGTTTTGCAAGATCCTGCATAAAGAAGGAGGTGGAGGGAACAGGCTCACTAGAATGACAAATTTCATTAATGACTTGGCAGCTGATGCCTCTCTTCATGTGGCAACTCAAGGCTAGCCAAACTCACTACAGTCACTTACACATCTGCTTTGACCAGTGCAGCAGCAATGGCAGCTAATTACACGGTTTATGTTTTAGGACCGTATGAAGAGATGAAGTTGACTGTGAACACACCAATGGATACGATAGTGCGGGCGATGGCTGCACCAGACTCAGGTTTAGAAATCAGAGACAGGATGTGGCTAAAGATTACCATACCCAACGCATTCATTGGTAAGTCCCTATACCCTGTTTTGTAGGTAGAAGCTAGGATTGTTTAGTATGATCTTATA
>NC_061833.1:9440958-9448458 GCF_019202785.1 Penaeus chinensis
GAGCGAGAGAAAGAGAATGAAAAATTAACAATGAAAAAGAGAGCTAAAGCCTGCCAGAGATTGAGAGAGGGGCAAAGAGCTAGGAAGAGCAAGAGAGAGATATATAATCCACTTTTGCCTCAGTCTTGTGCTCAGGCATCTATACGTGCCTGCGTATTTTGAATTTGATAACTTAAAAAACTTATGTTAACATGTTCATATAATCCACAGTTAGCTCAATCCTGCACCCAAGTGTCTAACCACCTATTTTGAACATTCATAAGGCTGCTAGAGACCTAAATGTGTAAACTTGTGTACTACAAAGATACAGCATTTTGTGAGAAATGAGAATTCGGGACCTATTTGTAGTTAGACAGCAAGGTAAAATTGAGGAATTGTAGTCTTGAAGGGTTAACCCCTTCCCTATGGGTCATGCCCTGAGGCGTCATAACAGACTGCTTGATCTGTGGAGTGCGGCTGTACACTGTGGCAACGCACCAAAGCACTACGAGCCGGTGATTTGGCTTGATGTACCGAACTCCTTCGCTCAAAGTCGGCGCGTTGCCATTGATCTCCAGAGCAAGTTTTTAAAAATTTCCTTTACCCATCATTAAAGGTTTAAGGTGTAATTCACCAATAATCTTAACTGATTCAGCCAAATTTCATGGGTTGAGTTTAGATTTTGATGGCTTGAATTATTATTGGGCCTCACATCCACTGTTGTTAAAAATAAGGCCATGATCATAAACCCGTGGGAAGGAGTGACCCTTTCCATATTGTGCTCCAGCTCTTTGTAGAGAGAGGCATTCTAAAATGTGGAAGAGCATACTCTCTACATAGGGTGGGCAGCCACAATAACACTTTCATCCATCATGACAGTTTTACAATCAAATGTTTATTGGATAAGTAAATAAAAACTGCAATGCTCACCTATGATCGTTCATTTGATTATATTGTGTATTTGCGTTGGCTTGCACTAAAGTAAGAGTAGGGAATAATCTATTAAGCAGAATGAAATGCTACTCTTCTACTTTCAGCAACATTATAAAGATATTATTGCCAGTCAGGTAGCTGAATGTTTTATAGATCAAAGACTTCTGTGTATGTTTATTGAACAAGAACAGTGTTTCATAAAAGTTTTTGTCCTACTTTGGGAAAATGCTTTATTTTTATGTGAATTCCAATACTTGACTATGTAATTACCATTTTTCCTTTAGTGGAGACCACTTGTTACTGCTATAAGGATTTAATGACTGTGAAGTAACAAGACTTCATGTCTGTGTCTGACTTCAGTGCAATAATAATAATAATAAGTAACATTTTGTTCTTTGTGTTATATAATTTTTTTTTCGTAATATTCAATTTCCTTTAATATAACCTGTTCTGCTGGTCTTAACAGGCAGGAATCGGATCCTGATCATTGAAATGGTGTCCTTCCTGGAGACAGGGCTCTTCCAGTCATAGCTCGTGGATGGTACATTCCATACTTGTATATTGATGGAATAATACTTAACCCATTTCTGCCAGGCCATACCTTGTGGCATCATAACAAACTGCTTGATCTGTGGAGTGCGGCTGTACGCTGTGGCAATGCACCAAAGCGCTACGAGCCGGGCGTTCAGCTTGATGTAGTGAACTCCCGTACTTAAAGTTGGCTTGTTGCCATTAATCTCCAGATGGAAAGGTTTTTATTTATTTTCTTCACCTGGCAAAAAGGGGTTAAATGCTCACTGTGTCTGATCAGCATCCAAGAGGTTTGTGCATTTATGGGGAGTCATTCCTGACAGCCTGGCCTGCAGCCAAAATTCTCATGAAGGCAAGTTCCCGTCATCCTGCCATCAGCCAATTTTTTTCCCTGACTTCATGTTCATGCCACTTTAACCAAATTTCTTCATATTGTGATGTCCTCCTCATCCAGATTGTATGGGTTAATCTGCTTACACTGAAAGATGAAGTGGGCCAAATGCTAGGTGACAAGCACTATGTGTTGTCAAGCATGCTCTTAAGTTTTGTGAACTAAACAGTTGTTCACTTGTTTGTCCCTGAGATTGAGCCCCTCTAAATTAGGCTTAAATTTTCAGTCAATGGGAGCTAATGCTGATGGAGCACATAGCCCCATCCACTCTGTTTCCACTTATGAGGGTCACACATGGTGCTGCTAGGCCTCAGTCCATCTGTAGCTCCTCATGACAGATCTGATCAGTCTAGCCAAGCCACAACTTCCTATGTCTTCCCACAAGCCTCCTCCACTTAGAGTTGTCTCACAAAGAGACAACAGGGAGGGTAGATTGCCCTTGGGAAAGTGAGCAAGGTGCCTGTAAAGCCTGAGATGGTGGTCCCGGATTGTCAGAGTAATATATCCCTTGCAGGTTTCATGGTGTAACTGTTGATTGATCATATGGTCCTGCCAACTGTACCCCATGGTTCAGAGCAAGGACCTGTTATAAAAGACATCAAGACAAGACTCCAAGGCACATGATACTGTCCAGGTTTCACTTCCATGGAGTAAAACTGGCAGTATAAGGACCCTTCAAAATTATGGCTAAAGTCACTTTTTTTCAATTATTTTCTGTAAACAGAGGGAAATTTACTTGTTTCTTGTGTTTCTAAATTTCCTTGAGTGGCTGACATCATGTGGCCCAGTATGGCACAGGAAACAGCCTTCAGGAATGAGTTAATAGCAAGTTGGTTTTAGGTGTTGCTCACATATTTGCTTATTTCCTCTTAATTATATTATTTTGAGGGATTATGGGAAACTTCTAATTCTCCTTGTTTTTTGCAGGTAGTAGCGGTGGTACCCAGAAAAAAGTTGAACGAAAGTCGGCATCTCCAGCCCAAAGTGGAAGTGATAGTGAGGCCAGTCAGCGCAGTGCTCGCCGTCTGGGTAGTGGAGGTGGTGGTTCTGGCAGTGGCAGTATTGGTGGTGGCGGAGGTGGTGGTGGCGGTGGGACAGGTGGAACAGGTGGGGGATCCAGTGGATCTGAGAGATCAACAGCAACTACGTTATCCCAACCACCACAGCAACCACTTCCGCCTCATTCCACTCATCAGCACCCTACAGGTGTGCCTTCAACTTACCCTCTGCATCCCTCCCACCCATCACATCCACCACATCTGTCACACCCACCTGGCCTGCCTCCCCTTCTCCCTCCCCATCCTCCCCATCCTTCCCACCCTGCCCACCCTGCCCACCCTGCCCACCCTGCCCACCCTTCCCACCCTTCCCACCCTTCCCACCCTTCCCACCCTTCCCACCCTTCCCACCCTGCCCACCCTCACCCAGCAAGTGCCCTCACCTCCCACAGCCACCCCAATGACCCCCCTCCAGCATACTCCTCCCTCATGCTCCCCCCGGGCAACTCGCACCCGGCTCCACCTTCACGCCCTGTGGAGCAGATGAACCCTGACCTGGCAGCTAGTACCAACAGTTTCAACCTGGCCATGGACAACCCCTGCAACTTTTTTGTTGATTCTGTCTGAAGCTTTAATTGTTTGGTTAGTATGTAAGATTTTGTGTTGTTTTCTTGTAGCTCTTTTTTTCCTCTGTTTCCTCTTACTTTATATATATATGTGTGTGTGTGTGTGTGTGTGTGTATATATATATATATATATATATATATATATATATATATATATGTATAAAAATATATATATATATGTATATATATGTGTGTGTATATATATATATATATATATATATATATATATATATATATATATTATATATATAATATGTATATATATTGTATATATTTATATATGAATAATATGTATTTGATATATATATATATATATATTATATATATTATATATTACACTTTTTTTTTCTTTTATTATTATTTTTACTCTACCTTTATGAAATTCATACTTGCTTCCTTCAGAGCATAATGTTTACGTTTGAATTAATGTTATTCTTAGTTTTATACATAGAAGAAACTAGTAGGAAAAACATGAAAGAAACTATTTTCTCACTTTCTCAGAAAAACATATATATGTAAAGTTGCCTTTTATGTCAGGCTATTAAGATATAGCAATACTATATTACTTATATGTTACATTTTTATAATTATTATTATATGAGGAATATTGAATAAATATAAATATCAAATTTAGGAACTAGGAAGTTTTTGAATGATCAATAGCTTTTTTAGTAGATAGTGTTTACATAAAGGATTAATTTAAATTTAGCATTATTAACTTTGTATTTGGAAGTAGTTTTTCTACCTTTTGGTTCATATAATCAGCAATGAGGCAGGCAAATTACCTTGCCAAGTGGTTACAGAATATTTGTCCAAATAGTTAGGACTCTCCATCTGCTTGGAGAGATTGACTTTTAAGTGTCAAAAACTGAAAAGTTCATAGAATAAGATAGGAGATCCTTTTGTAATTCTGGTTTCCAAGCCAGTTCAGGAAAGAGGAATGCGGACATGAGTCTTTGTATATGACTGGCAAACAGTTCCAGTAAACAATGCCCTCTGCTAAATGTTTCATGTGTCCTAGAAGTCATAAATCTCGATTTTATAATGTTGTGAGGAACCAAATTTGGAAATGGAGTGTATATATTGGGGTCTGTTTTGATTGTATAGAAGTGACACCAAGCAGTGTAAACTCTTCCATGACAGTATTTATTGCATTTGGTTTTTTGCTAAACCCAATTTTGTAGAAAGCAGGTATGGATTGTCATTTATTTATCTTTTTTTCCTTTTGAATTCTTTCATTTTTTTTTAAAGCTCATATTCTTCCATTGGTCCAGTCCCACATTTCTTAGTCACCCCCAGCTTTCATACCTTTTATCCAGTTAAACTCCTCTTAAGAATTCCTGTGTGTGTATGTTTGTGGGTGTGTGTATACTTGTATCTGCTTATGTGCATTTGTGTACATATGTACAGTTCAACAAAATAGTTACCATGTCTTGCTATGCAAAACTTTACATTCAAAATACATTCACTGGGTAACTCAAGTATAAAAGTAATGAAACTAAAGTCTCCATTATTTATTTATTAAATTTTATTTTCATATATTTTTTTACTAAGATTTTTATAGTATTTGATTATTTTTAGTGTGAAAGTATACCATTATTTAAATACTTTGCTCATCACAATTTTGAACCTAGGAAATTGGCATTCTTCTTTTAAACAATTAACCCCTTGGATCCAAGTGGTGTAACCATCATGCCATGAAAAAATCTGGGTTGAGGGGCATGTGATGTGAACATGCCATCACAGGTAAAATCTGGCTGTAGGCCGGGTGATGCGAACCTGCTATTGTGAGTGTTGAGGCTGAAGGCCAGGGTGATGGAAAAAATTTGCCACACACACCTATTGGGAGGTTTATTATACTCATTTGGCGATTTTGCATTCTTCCCTTCGGTGTATGAGTGTGGAGTGAAATGTCCGTGAGTGGTGACTGAAAGAGTACTGGCTCCATTGAGGAAGCCATTTCCATGCTCAGTATTATATTCCTGGTGCCATGAGTGGTGACACAGATTATATTGCTGAAAATGGAGTTGTAGACTACCAAGAGAGATAATTGGAGTCTGTGCAAAGAAAAAAAATGATTACCTTGTAAATCAAATATGGACATTGGAAAATGGCTAAAAAGCTAAAAATGCTGATGCATGAAAATAACTTTCCAAATAGGAGGTTTAGAGTCTTGTCATACATTTGTGCGTGCGCCTGGCCCACAAGCAGCCACCTGGCAGAGTGGCTTCTCACCTAAACCTAATGCCTAGATTTTGGGTGATTTGAGTGATGCAACCGGATCCATTGTGTTAAGAATTGAGGACTCTCAGTGTTTGAATTATCCAGTATCTATTTTAGTTAATAAATTCATGGCAGAAAGTTCTGTCAAGTTATAAAAGGTGAAAACAAAAAAAAAAAAAAAAAAATTGAAGTGAAATTTGCATCTTTGGAGTGACATTTGCATCTTTGGTCAAAAATTGCCAGGCAGATTGTTTGAAAAATTTCATCAAGAGGAATATGATCATTGCATTTGTAACTATTCTTACTTATCATAAAGTGAAAGTATTTATAAAAAAAAGAAGACTCATGGAAATACAAGTTGATACAAGAACTTGCTATAAAATATTGTAATATGTACATAGAAAATGTATGTTATTCTCATTTTTCATTACTATACCCTGGGAAGGTCCCACAAACATAGATATTATGTGTATGCACATGCATGCATATATATATATATATATATATATATATATATATATATATTTTTTTTTTTTTTTTTTTTTTATGTATGTATATGTACGTATGTATGTATATGTATATATATGTATATATGCATATATGCAGATGTATACATATACATATATACATATACATGTATATATGTATATATATATTTAAATATATCTATGTATATATGTATGTATATGTATATGTATGTGTATATATATGTATGTATGTATGTATGTATGTATATGTATATATATTATATATATGTATATATACAGATGTATACATATACATATATATGTATATACATGTATATATGTATATGTATATATATTTAAATATATGTATGTATATATATATGTATATATATATATATATATATATATATATATATATATATATATATATATATATATATATATATATATGCAAGCAAATAAATTCACTTCAGACCATAGACATGGAAAATGCTTTGTATTACAGCTGGAATTACATTCTGTGACAAGGCTGTTTACTTAAGCCTCCATTTTATAGGCTACACCTACTGTATATAGGCTGTTGAGAGCTCTATATACAGTAATGTATGGATTGGTTTATATTCCCATAATCAGTGAGAAGTAGAAAAACAAACAATATCTATGCACATAAATATGTGTGACTGGCTACTGCTCTGTTCTGGTGGGATGTTATGTAATTAATATAACTGATGTGCAGCACATTTTTTCACATTTTTTGTTGTAAGTACTACATTACTTGCCATCATTTTGAAGGGATAATAGTAATAGTTTACAAAGTGATTGGTGGATAAATGATAAACTTTTGCCCATTTTATTCCTTGAAAAATTTGTCTGCATGCATGCCAGGAATAATTTTTCCCAGTGTTGCTGAGACTGCTTGAATGCCTGCATTGTTCACTTGTTTTATTAAATTTCTTTACACATAGATGGCTCCAGAAATGCTTAGTTGAATTTGCTCAGTATTGTTATTGAAAATTATATTGTGTTTGTTATAGTTATGATGGTGGTGATGGTGATAATGAGAATGAGGATGAGAATAATAAAATGAAAGCAATAATAAAGATCATAGAAATACCTCCATTTATACTGAAATTTCAAAACCACAGACAGTGCAAGTAAGCTACACCACTGGCTTAACCAATTGGATCTAGATGCTTCACTGCCTTCATGTGGCCCAAAATACAGGCATTAGGCTTACTTGTGTGCTGCTCGTAAGCCAGGCACACATGAACAATTGCGTGTGGTGACAAGATTCAAGGCCGCTTTGCAATGTTAATTTCTCTTTGTCTGCATAAGCATTTTTAGCTATTTTG
>NC_061833.1:9470958-9495958 GCF_019202785.1 Penaeus chinensis
AGCGGGCTCCGAACACGTGAACGAAGCTAAGCACTTGTTTAGAGTCTGGCCATCACGAGGCCCTTTTATAGCTTCCTAAATATTGTCTTGCGGTTTGCTAGGTAATGTGTACCTAGCAGTTTTTCGTTCTTCTTTTTCTTTTCCCTCTATCTCCTCTGCTTATTCTTTCTATATATGTAATTGTTTGTCTTTCGCTTTCGTTTTCTAGAACTCGAAGAAATACTTATTTATTTCTACTCCTGTGTGGTTTCTTTGTCTGATTTGATGTTTATATATAGGAGTTTGTATGTCTGAGTGTGTATATATATGTGTGTCTTCACTATTGTTTCAGTGAATTAATCAATGTTAGTGCGATATTCACCCAAATAAAGTTTATTGTTCATAAATCGATCAATATACTTAACAAAAATAAAGTTGCAAGGTGTGTAGATAGTATGTATGAACGGCTGAATTAGGGCCATTGGGGTTACTTACAGCTGTAGTTATAAAAAATATTCTCAAAACCCATAGCATAGATTATCATACTGACACAAGTGGCGCTGTCAAGGTTACAGGGACGTCACTTTACGGATGCATTGAAAGAAACGTTGAGCTGTCTTTTTTCGCAATCTCGTTTATACTTGGAGATGCCATATGCATTAGAAATGAAATTTGCAATTAAAACAGCCCCTAGATTACTTACTATGTAATGGGTACATCCATAGGATGAACCATAGACACCACAAAGCTAATTTAACATACACATATTTCGCCAGTATCATAAGTACGGCATTTTCTTCTTTAACAGCATACTACACTGAATTAACGATTAGGGTAATTGGACAAAAGAAGGGGATGAAGAAGAGAGGGAAAAGGAAAGGGGAGAAGAAAAGACCATGCAAAATTAGTTGAGGCGAGGGCTTGGTCCTGAGCCCCACGACAACAACGAGAGAACATTAAAAGGGAAATGTAGACTGCTTGTTACTGGTGGAATTCTAAAAATAGAAAGGCAAAGGCAGTTTTTCTTACAATGCTAATTTATTAGATGTAAGTGTAGCATTTTGGATTTATTCTATTGTTTTTTTTTTTTTTTTTTCTGTAATCATGTAAGTAGCACAGCCGATAAAAACTTAGTCGCATTTGGTTGAAATCCATTTAATCTTTAAATTACATTCTCTCGTGTGCCATTAACATTTACACTATTATCTCTGAGCTCTCGTGTTAATGCATTCAGTCTATTTCGTTTTATAGGAGGCTTCATTTTGCGCATGGACATTGATAATCAATTATACATTGCTCTCCTCAACTATACAAATAACGAGGAATGTTCTCCTATCCCCAATTGAAGGCACTGCCGTAGTTTATATAATCTTTATTTTTAGTAATTCCATTTTCTGTTCCCTTAGTTACTCATGATAGTGAAAAAGGAAAGAAAATAGATGCTTGGTGTTTCTTTAATGACGTTCCAAGTGTAAAGATGCGTAATGTAAAGTTAACTGATAACAAACCATGGCAGTGAATGACGTGGTTACACCTCATGAGAGTTTAAATCTTACACTTACCACAGAGGAAAATAATCATGCTTGTTACGATTGGTTTTGTGTTCAATATTCAAGGAACATAAAGCTATTAAAGACATTTTAGGTCATGTCTTTATTTAAATAGAGTTTTTTTCGGTAAGAACTTTGTTATCAATTTATCTTGAGCTCATAGTGCTTCCATGAAAATGACAAAATAAAACAATATGAAGGATATGCCAAGCAGGAAAAAAGAACAACCAGACGAATGAAATCGAACGAAAGGTACGAGAATATGAATGATACTCTGTAGTAACTAACGTCTCTCTCCTCCAATGTTAAGATTCCAAAGTCGAAGAGATGGAGCTTTACAGTCAGCAAAAATTGAAAAGATTTTTGCCTCGCATCGACCATGTGAAGGGTTGACACGACACTGATTATTTGTTTTCAATTTATCTTCCATTGATGATAAGTACTTATGTTCATGTGCTAGATGATACGTAAACGTTGGGAGTTGGGGATGTAAGTGTAGTTATCCTGGAAGGAGACCGGTGAGCTCTGAAAGACAAATCAAAATGTAACGATTTTATAATAGTAACTGATTTTGCGTTCAGGTGTTTACATTTTGTTTGTTTACTTCCAACAGTTCAACATTTTTTTCATGCTGAATTTTTTTATGTATGAATACGAACTTGGCTGTCTATAAAGGTTCCTTTTTCAGTTAAACTCATATAAGTAATATTATCCTTCGTTTATATAGTTAGTTCCTTAACATATTTGCGATGCATGTAAAGTCACAGTAAGATCACAGTTAGTGTTAGATCTCCATACTTGTATTTAACGCTTCCGAATAAGATAGTAAAACTATGATTACAGTGCTCTTCCAAAGCCGAGTTATCCAAGACTTTCCGTTATGTATATTTTAGGGACGAAATGACGGAGTTTACATGGTACTGAAGACGTTAACTTCTAAGCTGCTAATGACCTAACAACTTGTATATTGACTCAAAAGTGCTTTCGCGTCAAAGAGTAATCAAAACACTGCTTGCATCCACTCAATTATTTAATAGAAACAAAATGCACACGCAATCAAGTCCGACGCAGATTACGTTTGTTTATCTTTTCCTCCCGTCTTGGGTCTGCGCCGCACCTCTTCCCTTCCGCCGAACTGAAAGCGTATCCTCTTTCTGTCCGTTGTCTTCATAACAACGTACTTTGCATCTCTTATTGTGCACATATTTGCTTTTTGAAATAACTATTCATGTTTAAATTTAGAAATCTTATGTATTCGTGTTTACGTGGTGAACGAAGAACACAGGGAAATGCAGTAAGAAGGCTATACAAATTCAATTGCGTACTGGTCACGGTAAAAATCATTTTATTAATATCACTACCATCCGCAGCGGAAGAAAGCGAGTGATAAGAGAATGTATATTACAAGAAATTAAGATCGAAAGTCCATTTTTTGTTTCTTCTGTGAGGAAAATATGCACATTTAGGAAAAATTGTCTAATGTAATTGATTTGCAATCTTTCGTATCCACGTATACAAAAAAGTATGTCGATGTAAAATACATAATGGAGTCTGATGGTGCAATTTGAGGTTGAATTTATATAATGGGTGCAATAAATGAACATGTAAATACAACAATTTTTTATTGAATCTATATTTACAAAAAGAAAATAACAATCCAACATCCTTGGCGGTACCATAGAGGGTGCAGCCATTTCTTGTCTATGGAATATATAAGTAACATGGCATCAGTGGAAATTGACAAACAACGAAATTGTTGGTCTCTGGTTTATCTCTGGGAAAAATAATGGAAATTATGATTTGTAATTATGAAATAACATCTTTAACACAGCCAAGGTACTTCATTTAAGCTGCCACAGTCTTAAGTCACAGAGGCAAAAGGATCAAAGTCCATTGCTCACAAAGGCTGAAGATATGCAAACAAGAGTGCATTTTGGTCAGCAATTCATTTACCGTACAACAAGAGGTAAAAACCTGGAAACAGGTATCAGCAAAAATAGGTGAACTTCAGTTCCATTGTATATAGGCTATAACAAACAACAACTCAAACTCGCTATGCCTTACACAAACAACCATTTCGCACAATTCGTTGTTTAACAATAATCAAGCTTCTCTCTCTCTAATCCATGGGAGACTATTAGTTACAATATTACCCTTTAATAATAACCATAACAGATCAAGTGACGTGCATAGTCAAACTATTGCTGTGCACTAAGCAACTTAACGTTATGCAGCAATGGGTCTCCGTTGACATCCAACAGTTGCAACAAAACAGGCGTCGAAGGTGATGTGGAAGCTGCAGTCTTAAGAAGCAGCTCTTCTAACAACATAAAAGGATGATGGGTAGCTAGGCTTGGGGGAACATAACAGTAAATTTCTCTCTGAGGACATGGTTATGAATTTTAGTGATGAGGAAAAAAATCTGTCAAGGGAGACCATAACACTGATATATTTGGATCAGGTCCACACTCTCTTGAACAAGTCCCATGTTGTCCCAGCCTGTGTACCCATGTGGGGCACCTGGCCCACCTACAACTATGCTCTTTTGCAACAAAATATGATACCTACTATAAACACTACCCAAATGACATCTAAATGCACAAGGGTATAACATCTCTATAATAACGACTAAAACATCACATGTCTAAAAATAAATAACAGCTATCTATAGGGTTCACTATACCTATCACAATGACATTGCATGAGAATGAAGCGATTCTGGGTGATGTGACTCAATCTCACGCCCACACACCTGCAGGTGCAACGACACCTTATGGAGGCGAAAGTGGTTGCGGGGGCGTGGGCAACGACCCCTAACAGGCCTACAGGCTTCAAGTGCAGTGCAACCCATGTGAGGCCATGAGGGCTCTTGACCCCACTGACCATAGCACCAAAAGCACGGCTCTTGCGTGACTCGATGACTCTATCCTACAGCAACCTTGCACGGACTCACTACTCGATTTACGTCCAACGTACACACACACACACACATTTGCGCACACACACTGTCTTTTTCACAGTAATGTGCACCTACAGATTACAAGTGAGCATGTGACCCACGGGGCCGCAGTTCACAGCAGTTTAAGCGTTGTACCCTCAGTGTCTGGGTAGTCCCCCACCCAGGAGTCTCCCTGTAAGGCACAAGCGGGCGGAGGCGGGAGAAGTGCCCCCTTTGCCTGCCTTCCAAGCCACAGGGTTAATATGATGGAACAAAACCCACAGTATACACCGTAGGATGCTCACATGACAGCACAGCAAACTGTCCTGCAGGGCACAGGTCCCTCTCCAACACTCAGGTTTTTCAGTGGGTGCGGCTGGAGGGGCGGCCTGCCACTGGTGTGGTGTGCTGGGGAAATGGCTGGTGTGGAGGCGAGTGATGAGCCAACACCACTGCTGCCAACAGTACTCCGAGCTTCAGTTTCATCACTGCTCTCCTCTGACTGGACTCCACTGTCCCCTACTTCACCGTGTAGGCCTGTTCTGAAATGCTTAAGAAAAATATCTGGATTCCCGAAGCGCTCTTCCGCTGCTGCTGCCTCGTGTGGAGTACCGGTAATATGAGCCATGTTATTCAGCAGCTTCTCTGCCTTCAGGATCTCCGTGGCGAGGGACATCGGGGACGCCTCCGAGTGCTGCTGTGCCACGTCGTATTTGTGGGGAACAGTCTCCACCTCCTCAGACCCACAGTCACTTCCGGCTTCCGAGTGAGCCTCGGCCGCCGGGGTTGCCTCTCGGGTCCTGCTGCCGCTTCCCGGAAGGGGCGTGGCGACGGGGGTGGTCTCGTCAACCTCAATGCCTAGCTGGTAGTATTTTGCATATGCTACTGGGTTGTAGATTTCAGGGTTTCCAGAATATTTCTCGATCTCCTCTTCGTCAAAGCTATGATTGGTAGAGGCCGGGCGGCTGGACGATGCCTCGGAATACAGGCGGTCGAAGCTGAGGTTACTGATGGTGCTGGCGCTATCGTACTCGTCAAAAGTCTCGGGAGTGGCCCCCCTTGACCTGCTGTAAGAAGCAACCCTTTTGCTGCAGCGCTCCATGTCCGATTTTAGGGCATCACTGGAGTCTGCAACAAAAGGGTTGCCTTCCACGTTTTTTGGATCCATAACAATTGCTTTTGGTTCCTCTGAGATCTCGTCTTCTATGTACTCGTCCTCCGTGTCCAGCTCGTCGTCGAGCTCTTGGTCGGCCAGGAGGAGGCTCTGCACCTCCTCGGAGAGGGTGAAAGCCTTCTCAGGAGTGACTTCCCTAATCCACCTCTTCACAGCTTCAGTCACCTTCAAATCTTTTAAACTATCGCGATCTATACTGCTCTCTCTAGTCCCTCCGTCATTCACAGCACCTTCTGTTCTCGAGTCAACACTACTGTCGCATAGATTTGTGTTTCCTGGAACAACAGGACAGTCTTGAGCAATTTCCAACTCCTGAGCAGAAATCTTAGAACATTGGATGTCAGGCTCACTGCTGACTGCTACCTCACCCTGACACTTAAGGTTAGCCTCAGCACCCTTAGTTAAAAAATCACAAACTGACTCGACATTGCTTTCGACACAGACATCACTAGTTTCATTACTGAATGAGACTTCTGCAGTGCTCTTACAGTGTACTTCACCATCTGCTGAATCTTCTGTGGCTAATTCTAAGGATTTCTCTGAAGTAGTTACTTTATCTTTTTCCTCTATCAATTCTGAACATTTATGATTTTCGCCTATTTTGTGAGCATCAGCGCTGTCAAAAATATCATTTGATTCTGTAAAACTAATTTTGGAACTCTGAACGTCGACATCGGTACTCAAGCCACAATTTTTTTCCTCCTCCTTTTCAGTAACTTCAGACTCCGCACCGGACACAAGACTTGCACAAACACTTTCTAACTCTGCACTGTCAGCGAGCGCCGACGTTGTGCAACTTTCAGCGTCAGTGATTTCAGTTACCGGCGCTGGCACTGGCGTACTTCTGCAGACGTCACTTACATCTTCACAGCTCACAGGAGTTTGTGAGAGCAGCTCCTCAGCGCCGCTTGCGTCACACTGTTCCGCAACCTTCGGGCTGCTGTCGTCGATCGCCGTTAACGAAACAGTTTCTGCGGTATTTTCTGCTGTTACTGAAAGGGTATCGTCGGGCGATGAAACTTCTGGTAAATCAAGTTGAGCATTAATACATGTTTCGTTTTTTAAAGTTTCCTGAAACTGACTGGCGTCCGGAGAAGCCTCTCCTGCCGCTTCATCGCGAGAGGTCTCCTCAGGGGACTGAAGCTCTAGCCTCGCCGCCGCTGCCTCCTCGCCGGCAGGGTCGCCCTGCTCGGCCGCCGCGCCCTGCTCGCGCGAGGTCCTCCGGTCGCGGGCCTCTAGCTCGTCCGAGGACAGCTCAGTGGCCGCCGTTTCCTCAGACTCCGAAACCCCGGAGTCGGAGGATTCGGTCGAGTCCGACTTCCCGACCTTCGCCCGATCCTGCAGGATTTCTTGGATCTGTCGCCGCTCCGTATCCTGCAGGTCGCTGAAGACCGTCTTGGAGACGTCGTCGCCACTCGTTCCGCCCGCCTGCTGCGCCTGCTCACCCCCCGGAGGAGGCACGGCCTCGGGAAGGTACGGCGAGTGCTGCACGGACACGAAGCCCTCGTCGTGCGCCTGGTGGGCCAGGGGCGCTTGGGCGGGGAAGGGCTGTGGCACGTACGGAAGGCCGTGCACGTGGCACACGGAAGCGGGGTCCAGCGGCACCACGTATCCGCCGGGCGTGGCCACGAAGGGCTCCCCCGTGTACAAGTGGGGGTCCAGGTAGCCTCCCTGCAAACGAGAAACACGACTGTAATATAAACCCGAAGGAGAAACCGAAGGAGAAACGCAAATGACGCTCACTAATAACAGGTGTTCGGCAGAGCGAAATGTCAAGGACGGAGAAGCGGTTCACAACACTCACAGATGCGGACTCGGCCTGGCGGCGGCGCTGGTATTTCTTCTTCTTTCTCTTGCTGTAGTTCCGTTGCTGTTGTTGTTGTTGGTGTAGTTGCTGCTGCTGCTGCTGCTGGTCAGCCACGACCACCGGGTATCCGTAGATGACTGCAAGGAAAACGAGAATCGTAAGGAAAGAGTCTACAATCCGAAAAATGAAAATACTTAAAATTAAATTTCCGAATGCATCAGCGCCGAACTGAGAGCCGAAGAACCTCGTTAATGGGAAGCGGCGCTCAACCCACGCCCAACCCTAGCAGCGCTCAGCGGAAGCTTCCCGCGCCCGGAAGGGGGGGGGGGGATCCCACGGAAGCTCTCTGCCTGTTGACGGTCGTAATTGCCTTCACGTAACATTCCCCTGGCGATGTCAATCACATACGCATTCATACGCGGCAAGCGGTAACGCCACTGAATTCTTTTCACAGGGAATCAAGGCAAATACAACCGCCATCAAATATGCAATATATGAATTCCCCAGGGAAATTCCCCAGGGAAATTCCAAACACGAAAAGCATGCATACAAGTAAACAAACATATGCAAGGACACACACGCACGCAAGCGCGCGCGCACACACACACACACACACACACACACACACACACACACACACACACACACACACACACACACACATTTCTATGCATTACCCACAAGCAACAACCGCCCGTGGGACGCAGCGTACCCCGAACACTTCCCTCTAAATATGGAAAGCCCCACTGACAGGAGCGACGGGGTCACTGGGTGCAACCATCACAAATGCGTCACATGCAAACCGCTCCCCACTCTCTCTGCACACTGCACCATTCGTCGCGTCCTCTCCTTACCACAACCAGTCCCAGATTTCCCACAACTGCTTGTCCAAGCACGAGCCCACAGCAGGGCGAAGGGGGTGCCACCAAGCCTGGATCGCGGCGCACGGCGCTAGTGCCAGCAGCGGCGCGGGTGCCTGCTTGTTGCGGGGCGGAAGGGTCGCCGCTCGAGCCTCGCCTCTCGCGCTAACAACGCCCTGCTTCGTTTTCGTCCCTCAATGCTTGTGGCAACTCGCACAAAAGGAAATAGTATGGCAGTTCTAAGCTATTTTCTCAGTTACAACCACGAATGCTTGAAAGAAAAGGAACTCGAATAGTGCGTCGTAACTCTGCAGTTGAGTGTGCTGCCATCTGTTGACCGTCTGAAGAGCCTCTCAGTGGCATTGCATATACGGGCCGGTGCAAACATACTCAAGTTGTCCTTGCACTCGCTCGCTCATTTTCTCGTTTAAATGTGTATGTATGTTCGTGTATGTGTGATGATATGTGCACATCAGCCTGTGTTTATCACAGTAAATTAGTATATACACTAAGCGTGCTTTACACTGTATGAGAGCATATGAATGTGATTGTTCGTGTGGTAGTATGTGCGCAACAGTGTATTTGTAATACAGTGCAAATGCCTGTATTACAATGTACAGCATGTATAAACACGTACGCATAAACACACAAACATATATCTACATACAAACCACACACATAAAAGAATTAAGGGAGAGAGAGAGAGAGAGAGAGAGAGAGAGAGAGAGAGAGAGAGAGAGAGAGAGAGAGAGAGAGAGAGAGAGAGAGAGAGAGAGAGAGAGAGAGAGAGAGAGAGAGAGAGAGAGAGAGAGAGAAAGTGAGAGAGAGAGAAAGTAAGAGAGAAAGAAAGTGAGAGAAAGTGAGAGAGAGAAAGTGAGAGAGAGAGTGAGAGAGAGAAAGAGAGAGTGAGAGAGAGAAAGAGAAAGAGAAAGAGAGAGAGAGAGAGAGAGAGAGAGAGAGAGAGAGAGAGAGAGAAAAGAGAGAGAGAGAGAGAGAGAGAGAGAGAGAGAGAGAGAGAGAGAGAGAGAGAGAGAGAAAAGAGAGAGAGAGAGAGAGAGAGAGAGAGAGAGAGAGAGAGAGAGAGAGAGAGAGAGAGAGAGAGAGGGAGAGGAGAGAGAGAGAGAGAGAGAGAGAGAGAGAGAGAGAGAAGAGAGAGAGAGAGAGAGAGAGAGAGAGAGAGAGAGAGAGAGAGAGAGAAAGAGAGAGAGAGAGAGAGAGAGAGAGAGAGAGAGAGAGAGAGGGAGAGGAGAGAGGAGAGGGAGAGGGAGAGGGAGAGGGAGAGAGAGAGAGAGAGTGAGAGAGAGTGAGAAACAGACCTAAAATGGCCATGATTAATAAGCAAAACACAGTCACCAACCAACAAATATGCACACGAAGTTAGCACAGAAAATGTGTGCTGTCTACCAAGTCACGAGTGGAGGCAGGGGGAGGGGTGGGGGTAGGGCGGACAGGGAGGTAATAGGAGAGGGAGGGAGAGCAGGGGAGGGGAAGGCAGGGGAGGGGGAAGGCGGGTGAGGGAAGGAGAGGGGAGGGGAAGGCGGGAGAGGGAAGGAGAGGGGAGGAGAGCAAGGGAGAGGGGAGGGCAATGGGAGTTTACTCTTGACTCTGAATGACGTCAAAGGTCTTATTTTCCCCCGCTGTTCTCTCTCTGTATGTCTCTGTCAGTCTTTCTGTCTGTATATTATATTAACTCATCATTCAGATCAATTTCAGGTTTTAAAGGGTTTGGTATTTCTATCTAGTATGTGTGTGTGTGTGTCTGTCTGTGAGTCTGTCTACCTTATTACTGTTTATTGTTCAGATCCGCTTTAGGTTTTGAATAATTTGTTCTCCCTAATCTCTGTGTTTGTCCGTTTGTCTGTATATCTATCTCTATCAGTCTGGTTGTCTGTCTACCTTATTACATCATCTTTGCTTACTATATAGATCCACTCCATGTTTTTAAATCTATTCTCTCTATCCCTCTACGTCCATCTGTTTGTCTCTGTGTTTGTTTGCTTGCCTGTCTAAGCCTGTCTAAGCCTGTCTATTCCTCGAGCCGCTTCCGCACTATTTCGGAGCCCCCGACTGTAAACAGAACGAGGGCGTGATCGGAAGGGCGGAAAACCAAAACAAAACCCCTTTAGCAGCAACAAACAGTCAGACGGTCCAGCGCGACCGGTAAACATCTTACAACAACGTAAATAAAATATTCTATTACCACATGACCATAAAATTTAGATTTTGCATTTTTTTTTTTTTTGAAAATCTGAAATACGCATATGAGGCCGCTTTCGAAATTGTTAGTGTTAGCGTGTGTGTTTGTGCTCGTGTGTGTGTGTGTGTGTGTGTGTGTGTGTGTGTGTGTGTGTGTGTGTGTGTGTGTGTGTGTGTGTGTGTGTGTGTGTGTGTGTGCATAACTGATATGTATATTTGTACGAGTGCACATTTGCCTGTATGCATATGTGTAAAGTATAAAGGAATGAGAGGAGAACAGAAGCGAAAGAAGGAAGGGGAACAGAAGGAAAGATAAAAAAAATAAAAGGGAAGAAATCTTGGGGACAAAAAACGCAGAGAAAAAGAAATCCCAACACGACGAGCAGATACTCCCCTCGCCTTCCCTAGCCAAGAGAGATCGAGTTAAACAGTGGATTATTTATAGCAAGGTTGCAGCACGGGAGGGGAGGGAGGGGGGAGGGAGGTAGGGAAGGGCCATTTTTTTTTCTCTCTCTCTCTCTCTTTCTCTCTCTCACTGTCATTCTCTGTGATAGGCATACTGTATTAGTGTACAATATGCATAAACACGTACGCATAAACATACAACTACATACAAACAAAACCACACACACATAAAAAGAGGCGAGATAAAAGGATTAATCAATTAAAGGAAGGAAGAAAGGAAGGAAGGAAGAGAGAGACAGAGAGGAAAGGAGAGCCTTCCCCTCCCCTCTCTCCCCCTCTCTCTCTCTCCCTCTCTCCCTCTCCCTCTCTCCCTCTCTCCCTCTCTCTCTCTCTCTCTCTCTCTCTCTCTCTCTCTCTCTCTCTCTCTCTCTCTCTCTCTCTCTCTCTCTCTCTCTCTCTCTCTCTCTCTCTCTCTCTCTCTCTCTTTACGTCGACACCACATGACCTGGGAGGTACTTGGCGCCCGTGTCGGTACTCTCCTTCCCTCGCCAGCCCGCGGAAGCCCCTCGAGGCGCGTGAGTCACTACTCCCCCCCTCCTTCTCCTCCCCCTCCCCGCCCACTACTGTTAGAAATGTACTCCAGAAGCAAACGTTCTGGGCAAAGGAAGCAACACTCGAACAACAAAAATACCAAGTAATAAACGAAGGCAACGTGTCCCACCCGACCGATCCAAACGCGCCATTCCTTGCCTCGCGCGTCCGTCGGTCCGTCGCCACTTGCTCTCCGTCTGCGTCGCGAATCCATTCATAAGGAGCGAAGTGGGAGGCGATAAGCAAGAGGGAAGTGGTCGTTAAACCCTTCCGTTCCCGTGTCTGATCGCGGGACGAGCGCGCGGACCCGACAACAAGCCTGGCAGTTGGAACACAGCGACGAAATCCTCGTCTTAAGCGAGCTTTCGGAGAATCGCGGACAGAAAAGGGCAATGGAAATTCGTCCATTTCTAAAGAGGGTCGCTCAAAATAAAACGTCCCCAACGCTAACGAAGCCCGTGTTGTGCGAACGAAAGAGAAAACTGTTAAAACAACTGAACCCACATAATAATTTCATGATTACTTTACCATTAATAATAGAGACACTCATTCAGACTTTTCGTGTATCCATCTTACAAGCTTGTATGCATTTATTCATCAGTTGGCATCCATTTTGCTCTCACGCTGCATCATGCAATCCTCTCGAACGCAGCCCAATGCCCCGCACCCCTTCCCTCCCTCGCCGCTGATTCATAATCGACAAGATACAAATGCCCAGCGAAATCCCTGGCACACACGGCCCCGCGCGCCCTTCAAGAACCTTCAGGTTCCCTCCCGCCAGGGACCGCCAAGCCATCGAGCGGACTTCAATTGATAGAACAATTTATCCGTTTAGAGCTGTCATTAACTGTCATGGCAAAGAGAGAAAAGATTTCTATAAAGTGACGCGGACACTGCAAACCACGGACAAAAGCGGGGAGGAGGAGGGAGGGTAGTAAGGAAGGGAAGGAGGAGGGAGGGATGAGAGTAGGGAGGGGAGGAAGGAAGAAAAGGAGGAGGGAGGGAAGGAGGAGGGAGGGGAGGAGGGAAGGAGGAGGGAGGGGAGGAGGGAAGGAGGAGGGAGGGGAGGAGGGAGGGGAGGAGGGAAGGAGAAGGTAGGGGAGGAAGGAAGAGAAGAATAAAGGGGAAGGCGGGCCACAAGAAGGAAGACAGGAAAGGAGAGACGGCGTGTGAGTTAGAGAAAAGGGAAAGGGAGGAAATAACGAGCCGAGAGTGGAAAGGGAGACGTAGGAAGAAAAGAATGAGAGAAATTCAGATAAGAGAGCAACGAGAGGGAGAAAGCATAAAGGAGAGAGCAAGACGAAGCGTTGGCGGGGGAGACGGGTGAGAGGGGGTGGGCTGGGGGGGGGGGGGCAAGAGACAAAATTTTAAAAGAATGGAAAACAAGAATCAAGGAAACACATCGCCCTCACCTGGGAGATGACGAGGCGAATGACACGACAACAATTCATGAGCATCTCGAGACAACGACTCGAGTTCCACTTCGGAATCTGACAGCTTTCACTCTCACTCACTATCACTCATTCTCTATCACTCGCTCATTCTCTATCACTCACTCATTCTCTATCACTCACTCACTACCTATCACTCACTACCTAACACTCACTCACTCACTCTCTATCACTCAGTCACTCACTCTCTATCACTCCGTCCCAGCTGGACAGAACATGATAGCAAGACTGGATAAAAGGAAAAAAGAAAAAGAGAGAGACACAGAAAAAAAAAAACGGAAGAAGGAATGGGAACTGGAAACGCCAAACAAGACCCAGAAGGCAAAGAGAGAGAGAGAGAGAGAGAGAGAGAGAGAGAGAGAGAGAGAGAGAGAGAGAGAGAGAGAGAGAGAGAGAGAGAGAGAGAGAGAGAGAGAGAGGTAATGAGGAATCCGGAAGCCAACTCATAAAAGGGAATGGCACGGAGAGGGCGAGACGCGAGAGAGGAAGAGCAGGTCCCTACGAGGTCGCCATCGCAGTAACAAAAATGAGCGATAGAATGCCGAAGCGAGGTAATGAAAAAAATGGAATGCGGGCAATTATAGAGGAATGATAATGGTGAATGAACAAATATTTGAAAAAAAAAAGGATGAAGAAATATCGTGAAACCATGAAGGAAAAAAATAATATGAAGATTCATGTTTAATGCCTCGTAACATAGCTAAGTTCGAGCAAATATTAATAAAACGGCGGGAATTTATAAAAGAAAAAAATAATGCCATGAGCCAGCACAGAACGACGACATTAAAAAGGAAAAGATGAATAAACCGAGGTGCTCCCCCCCTTCCCCTTACCTCCTTCCTCCCTCCCTCTCCCTCCTCAATTCTTCCTTCCTCGTTCCCATCCCTCCCTCCTTCCTTCTTCCCTTCATCTCCTCCTTCCTGTCCTCCTCTCCCTATTCCTCCCTCCTCCCTCCTCCCTCCTTCCTTCTCCATCTCCTCCTCCCTGCCCTCCTCTCCCTATCCCTCCCTCCTCCCTCCTTCCCTCCTCATCCTCCATCTCCTCTCTCCATCCTTCTCCCATCCTCCTTCCTTCCCTCTTGATCCCTCCTTCCTTCCCCCTTCCTCGCCGACCCGCCACCACCTGAGGGTAAGAAAGCAAGGTTTACGATCGCCGGCGGCCGCGGGGACGTGGCTAGCAAGTCCTAACGCGGGGGGCGGGGTGCAGGGAGGAGGAAGGGGGGGTTGACGAGGGGAAATCAGCAAGGAATAACAATAACAACAGTTTCTTAAATGATAATGATCATTATTGATAATGATAATAAATAATAATCGTCCGGATATCTTGCTAATGGTGCAATGCTGAAGGAAACGCACGCGCACACACACACACACACACACACACACACACACACAATTTTCCTTCTCTCTCTCTCTCTGCCCATCAAACCCTAAACATACCCACGAATAAAAATTATTTCAATCAACAAACATACAACATTATAAAATAGAGAGAGAAAATAAGTGAGAATAACTTTAATCAAAACGTCATCAGAGACAAAACTTTCCCGCAAAAAAAAGAAAAAAAAAGAAAAAGAAAAGTTATTTTTACTCTTACACTCCCCGACACAGCTGGGTAGAAATCGAGAACATTCGATTGCT
This sequence comes from Penaeus chinensis, assembly GCF_019202785.1. NCBI lineage: Eukaryota > Metazoa > Arthropoda > Malacostraca > Decapoda > Penaeidae > Penaeus > Penaeus chinensis. The sequence goes on from NC_061833.1 coordinate 9,485,550, forward strand.
TGGCTTGGTGATTCAGCAATCAGGAGGAAGTGAAAAATAAAGAGGGAGAAGGAGGAGGAGGTAAGGAAGGAGGGAGGGAAGGAGGGAGGGAAGGAGGGAGGGAGGGAGGGAAGGAGGGAGGGAGGGAGGGAGGGAGGGAGGGAAGGAGGGAGGGAGGGAAGGAGGGAGGGAAAGAGGGAGGGAGGGAGGAAGGAAGGGAGGGAGGTAAAGAAGGAAGGAGGGAGGGAAGGAGGGAGGGAGGGAGGGAGGAGAGAGAGAGAGAGAGAGGAGAGAGAGAGAGAGAGAGAGAGAGAGAGAGAGAGAAGGAAGAGAAGAGAAGAGAGAGAGAGAGGATGAGAGAGAGAGGAGGAAAGAGAGAGAGAGAGAGAGAGAGAGAAGAGAGAGAGAGAGAAAACCAAAATCCGACCTCTTTACCGTTCGACTTCCGTCAACCCTCTTCTAGCCTAATTCTCATTTTTTTTTCTTTTAACCATACTTCCCTCCATACCTCCTTCTTCCCCCCCTTCCCCCCCTTCCCCCCCCCTCCCCCTCTCGTCACGTGACCGATCGTTTTATGACGCAGCGACGGCGTAAGGCTCTCGCGTGTCCGGCAGGTCGTGACGCGATCGCCGCCCCCCCACCAGAAGCCGCCCACACGAGCTCCGTTCTCGACGAGGGGCCGGCGCGAGAGGCGGAAAGGAACATAGAAGATCAATTTCCATAACAGAAATAAATATGCAAATAAATGATACAAGCGATGAATAAAATAAATTTCCATAACAGAAATAAATATATGAATAAATGATACAAGTCAATAAATAATATAATTTTCCATAACAGAAATAATTATATGAATAAATGATACAAGTCAATAAATGAAATCAATTTCCATAACAGAAATGAATATATGGGTAAATAATACAAGTAAAAAAATAAAACAAAATAAAAAAATCAAGCGCGAATTGCGTAAAGGAACTTATAAAATCAATTTCAATAACGGAAATAAATATATGGATAAATAATATGAGTAAATAATAAAGAAGCCAGAACGAGAGGCGTAAAGGAACATATAAAATCAATAATAGAAATGAATATATAGATAATGAATAAAAGAAGAAAAAAAAAAACAGAAAATATAATATTGAGAATATAAATATTAATGTAGAAATACCTGTACGTAAACACTCCGGTCTTTAATACATCAAAAGTGTCACAGGAAAAAAAAAAAAAAAAAAAAAAAAAAAAAAAAAAAAAAAAAAAATCGAACGAAAAAATAGACCTTTCATATAAAAAAATCCAAGTCACTTCCTAGCTCAAACTCCAACGACAAAACAGAAATAAAATCACACACATTTTTTTCCCCCTCCCACACTGAATAAATCACGCGTTCGGAAGTTGCAAGTTGCAGCGACGACGGCGGCGGTGTCAGCAGGAGAGTAATCTGAGGAGAGAAATCAGCTCTGAAGCGCTTGAGTGTCAGCCTGAGAGTAGATCGAGATTTCTTCCTTCTCTCTCTTTCTCGAGTCTTTTAAAAATGGATAAAGACGTTCCCGTTGCCTCCCGCGGCTGGCATGACGCTGCAGGGAAATGCTCTTGCATATTCCGTCAATTTTTAAGACACTAAGCTTGACGACGATGCAAAGCCACCGATTTTCTCGGCTTCGAAATATGATCTTCGTGTGCACTTTTCTCGACATTTTGTCTCGACCTAAAAAAACAAAACATTAAAAAATGTGACCCGATTATGAAATGATTTTTTTTTTTCAACAGATTTTCCTTGGCTAGGAAGTCTGAAGTCTCTCTCTCTCTCTCTCTCTCTCTCTCTCTCTCTCTCTCTCTCTCTCTCTCTTTCTCTCTCTTTCTCTCTCTTTCTCTCTCTTTCTCTCTCTTTCTCTCTCTTTCTCTCTCTTTCTCTCTCTTTCTCTCTCTTTCTCTCTCTTTCTCTCTCTTTCTCTCTCTTTCTCTCTCTTTCTCTCTCTTTCTCTCTCTCTCTCTCTCTCTCTCTCTCTCTCTCTCTCTCTCTCTCTCTCTCTCTTTCTCTCTCTCTCTCTCTCTCTCTCTCTCTCTCTCTCTCTCTCTCTCTCTCTCTCTCTCTCTCTCTCTCTCTCTCTGTCTCTGTCTCTGTCTCTGTCTCTGTCTCTGTCTCTGTCTCTGTCTCTGTCTCTGTCTCTGTCTCTGTCTCTGTCTCTGTCTCTGTCTCTGTCTCTGTCTCTGTCTCTGTCTCTGTCTCTGTCTCTGTCTCTGTCTCTGTCTCTGTCTCTGTCTCTGTCTCTGTCTCTCTCTCACTTTCTCCCTCCCTCCCTCCCTCTCTCTCCCTTAAAACTCCCTCCTTATAAAAAATCTCACGCGCCATAAAAACCGCACGTGAGGATACACATTCCCCGTTTTCTGACAACCGTCATACTGGCCGTCACACAATTATTTCCTTTTTCCGCTGACACGCTTATGGCCGAGGAGAGAAATACGGAGGAGAAGAGAAAGAAAAAGGAAGAAGAGAAAGGGTAAATATGGGAGAGAAGGAAAGGAACGAACAGGAAGAGGGGAAAAAAAGAAGAAATGAAATGAAAAGGGGAAAATACAGAAGTAAAATATAAAAGCAGAAAGAAAAGGAGATAAAATAAAGCAAACAAGGGAAAGGAAAATGAAACGAAAAAACTAACAAACGAAGACAAGAATAAAAGTTCAATGAGAGAACAGACCCCCCCCCCCCCCACACACACACACACACAATACCCCTCGTCAAGTCCTCAATCAGTGAGTGACGCTAACGTGATAGCGCCGATACCCGAGTGAGGCATCGCCCAAGAAGTGTTCCTTTTTATGGCCCTGTCTCCTCCGTCAGCGTCGAGTACGGGCTGGAGCGCGTTGGAAGGGCCATAAAACGGAACTGTTGTCATCAAGCTAAGGTACCGCCAGGTAAGTGACAGGAAAAATTAAAAAAAAGTCATAAAATGAATGGTTGAATAAATGAGTTGATAATAAATAATGATAATTGTGGAAAATGTGTCTAAACATTTTCCTACCGTGAAAATCGAACTTTAAAAAGCTCCTTTAATCTTAAAAATTGGTATTTTACGCGCATTAAGATTCATCGCCTGCTCTCCCCCTCAATCTGTTTCCGTCTTTGAATCTCTCTCTCTCTCTCTCTCTCTCTCTCTCTCTCTCTCTCTCTCTCTCTCTCTCTCTCTCTCTCTCTCTCTCTCTCTCTCTCTCTCTCTCACTCTCTCTCTCTCACTCTCTCTCTCTCACTCTCTCTCTCTCACTCTCTCTCTCTCACTCTCTCTCTCTCCTTTCCACCCCCCTTATTTGCTTCCCTCTTTACTTTTATCATCCACGTTTTTTCTCTCTTACCCTCGTCCCTCCTTGCAAAGAGACGGGACTCTAGAGGAGAAAGAAAAACCCGGTATCTTGACAGCGCGGGGCATTAGCGCACAGAGAGGCCGGCGTTGCACTCAAAGCCTCTCCGTTAATTCCCTGTTGTTTACCGGGACGCAGGAGCCATATACCCACGGGGCGCAACTCGATTGAAATTCGGAAGCTCGTTTCAGCCTCGCACGAAATACGCGTCTTGATAAAGGCCGGCTCGAGACAACGGTGCCGAGGCGCAGGGAACCGAGGGCAGGGAACCGAGGGCAGGGAACCGAGGGCAGGGAACCGAGGGCAGGGGAGGATGGCAGGGGAGGAAGGGTGAGAGGGAGGGTGGTGGGGGGGAAGGCTAAACACGGAGGGGGATGTGGGGAAGAGAGGAAAGGGAGAAACGAAAAAAGAGGTAAGAGGAAAAGAGGGGGAGGGGATAGGGGGGAGGAAAAGGGGGGAGGGAAAAGGGAAGAGAAGGAAAATGAGAGAGAGAATCAGGAACAGAGGGGTAAAGGGAATCAGGAGAAAGAGGCCAAAAATTAAAGGGAAAATTACGAGAGATAGATATGAGTGAGAAAACGTTGACGAAGAGAAGCAAGAAATATGATAAAAGAAAGACCGGCTTAATGGAGGAGAAAGGCGAAGATGGAAGAAAGAAGAAGCGGGAGAAGCGAGAGTGCGACTAGAATAACAATCATGTTTCACTGTTATCTACTTTAGCGTCTGAACTTCTGAGTTATTGCCTTACGCAGGTAGGCTTAGACCGCAGCGCCATTTATCACGTAGGAGGGAAAGGGAGACGGGGAAGAGGGAAGAGGAAGTGATTACTTATATATGTATATGTATATGTATATGCATATATATATATATATATATATATATATATATATATATATATATATATAAAGTAAAATAAAGAACACCAGAGAGAAAATTGCGAATATACTATACATGTACAAGCCACAAAATTAACTGAAAGAGAAAAGGAGAAAAAAAAGCAAGGGAATGTGCTCGAAACGGCTTCGCATACTGTGAATGAAAGTAAACACGGAATGCCTTTTTCCCGCGTAAAAACGCAAGTATGCGGAATGCAGACAGCAAAGAGCTACGGCATAATCGGGAGCCCTGCCTCGACACGCCAAAGGTGCCTCTCCTCGCGCACATTCATTCTGAAGGCCTTCGTCCCTCGGACTCGCACGAGGACCCTGGCCCGGACTCACCGCAGACATCGGAATGAACGCGGGTAAGTCGCTGCCAGCGGCGGAGATCACGGCGCTTGCCAACGCGAAGGAGGCGCAAGGATAGATCAAAGAAATGGAATCGCGCGGCCGAGAGGAGCTGTCACCGCGCCTGCTGGACTAATTATTTTTGCAACATATGTGTCGGGCCAGGCGAATTGCACGCTGCAACCGCAGGTGGCCTGTGATCGCGCTTGTAATCATTATCATTAAAGGAATATTGATGAGAACAGCGCTACAAAGTAAAGTTAATCCGCACTGGGACGATCGCATGTTCGCGCGCCATCACCTTTCACTTCGACCCGAGCGCGCGAGATTTCCCTTTCTTGCATCAGCTTAATCACCATTTTCATTTCCTTGCCTTTCTTGGCCCTCCAGCGCCAGTCCTATAATTCCGGCGGGAGGGCAGGCGGCTTTATCCGCCCAGGATCCGAAATGAAGGGCCGCATCCAGCCGGCGCTGCCAACAAAGGAAACCGCTTCCTTCGAGCCGCGTCCTCCATCTCCATCCCGCGCGTCCTCCTCCGCCCAAGACGGGTACTCGCTCCCATCTCCACTTAGGTCCTGCTAATCTCCTTAACCCCAACCGCCCACTCTAAAACGCCCCTCACCTCTCCTCTCGTTCCCCTCCCCCTCCTCTACACAACTCACAGCTCAGGTTAAACCACCAACTTTATTATCAAATCAAGAACTCAATTATCTCGTCTAATGGCGTCCCCGAATGACCAGACACACGAGAGAGGAAACGGAAAAGGTTGGCTCGAGGAGAGGGTTTATCTTCGGGCTGCGCGGAGAGGCCCCGAACCTGCCTCAGGAAACGAGATGACGAGCGGCGGTGTTTGCACGCGGGCTATTGATATATTTGGGTTAGCAATGATCTAGTCTCATTCAGTCCCAAACGAATGTTTCACATGCAAATCTCGCTCGGTTATCATAATTTAGGTGTCACTACTATATCAGCGAGGATATGCATATCATGTGCATATATTGCAAGTCTGGTGTAACATCTGGGTACGAACGACGCAGCGCAACCCGGAGTTAAGCCGAGGCAACTTTATGGCGGCGTTTGTCGCGCTGTCCGCGACTCCAAATATAACTCGTCTCCGTCAGGTGTCGCGTCGCGGGTGAGCGATGGCCCCTCGCCTCGCGCTCTGCCTGCGTCGTTCCCATTAGTGCTTTCTGGCAGGCAATCAGGCCACAAAGCCCGGCCACAAAAGCTTAGGCCTCGCAAGCATTGGCAGGAACGTTGTGCAAAATTGGACACCGGAAATCGATACTGTGCCATCTCCCATTATATTTAAATATATATATATATCGATATCTATCTATCTGTGTGTGTGTGAGTGTATAAATTTACACGAGTATATGTTTATATATATACATATGTACATATAAGCATGTATAGTTTATGCATATGTATGTAGATGAGGGTGTGGATGTACATGTATGTGTGTACGTATATGGATATGCATGTGAACATTTGACAGATTCACACACAAAATCAGTAATCCGTGTTGCTATACGATTATATTCCTTTTTTGTGTGTGCCCCATTCTTGTCATCATACTGCATGTGTGCATATAACACTGCAATTCCCCCGCTGCCTTCCGGGGCCGCACTGCATCCCTCCCTACCTTCCACGGCACCTGCTCAGTATACACCTTCCGAGAGCAGGTCACGAGAGGGACACATGTTTTCAAGATTTTTTTGCTAAAGGTGGACAGCCATTTGTAGGTGCGTCTCGCCTGCGGTCCCAAGCCTCTCCACAACAGCAAACTCGGGAACAATACTGTCTTTCTGTCGGCAAGACTGGTACGTCTGGCTTGGGCGTGGGCCGGAGGGAGGCCAAGCTGGAGAACCACAGTTTCGAGGACTAAAGTCGATTTATTGGCGAACTACCGCGTTGATATCGAGTCCGTTGGAGGTCCGTGTCCCCCTCTCCCCCCCACTCGATAAACGACTGTTTCTCCCCCTGTTCCAAAGTCAGCGTAACGCACCGCGGCTCCTTTCCAGAATACCCAAGACAAGAGGGAATTTGTTACCCTAAAAATCCCCCCCCACCCCCACCCACCTCTGAGTCATACCCTACACGCGGTTCACAATCCAAGGGCGGCCGAGCAACCTCCCAGGGGTTCATATCCTGAGAGTAGAGCCCAGAGGATGTGATCAGCTGGCAGCGTGGACAAGTCCCAGTACCAGGTGAGGCGAGAGACAAATCGATGGTGAGAGCCAGAACCTCAGCAGGTGACTCACTCTCACTGCCCACGCATCAAACGTACATACACAGAACTTGTAACGCATTTAAATACATTATGGATAAATAAGGGTGTGCACAGATAGACATACAAACTGAGGGAGAACGAGGATGAGAAAAAGAGAAAGGGCAAGAGAAAGAGAGAGACGGAAAGACAAAGAGACAGAGAGAGCGAGACGGAGGTAGAAGGAAAGGACGAGAGACAGACAGGGATAGAAAGAGAGAGCTAAAGATAGGCAGACAGAATGGGCAAGAAACAGAGACATGGAAACAGATGGACAGAGACTGAAACCGAAATTTCAAGGCCGTGTTCCGCCCGTTCTCTTCGCCGCAGGGGGGGGGGGGGGAGACCTCCAGGATGAACAAGGTCTTACTCCCAACCACGAAATTGCGTAAATTTGCAATGACCTTAACATTATTGGTGAGAAAATTGACGAAATGGCAGCAGTTATTTGGTCCAAAACGATGATATTGACTTTCTATATCCGATACTTCCCCATTTCTTTTGTTTCTGAATTTATATATTTGTATATATTTCATATATATGTATATAGTCTGTGTGCGTGTGCGACTGTGTGCGTGCGTGTGCATGAGTGCGCGTGTGTGTGTATGTGTATTTATGTGTGCTTGCGTGCATATGTTTGTTTGTGAGTATGCGTGCGTGTGCGTTAGTGCAAAGAGCGACTACAGCGTCGAAGTTACGAGCCCCGGTCCCGAAGCCGTTGCCTGCCATAAACTCTGCCCCGCACAACCCGACCCTTCGCTCGTACTCACCCGACGGGTCGTAGTAGGGCGTCAGGATGGGCACCATGACGTAGCCCTGCATGATACTCGGTGAGTCCGCGGGGTTGGGGGCGGCGGAGCCCTCGCCGGCGTCCGTGCTTGCTTGGCTGCTCTCGGTGGTCATGCTGTCTGTGATGCTGCTCTCTGTGATTCTGCTGTCCGTCATGTTGCTGTCCGAGGAGGCGGTATTGTCTGCGCTGTCAACTCCCTTATCCTCCTGCTCTTCGTCCTGTTCCAAAAATACGGCATGAGCAAATATAGAATCCACAAAAGCAAAAATGTTGGTCAAAAAGAAAATAGAAAAAAAAGAAAGGAATATTCATATCCAGCCAACAGTTCTTTACAATTAACGGAAAAAAACCCTCGAAATCCTAAAATTAAAAGGAGAGAAAAAAATTATATCCCCGTCCCTCTCACCCTCCCTCCCCCCCCAAAAAAAAAGAAGAAATCAAAGAAAACAGAAAGAAAGAAAGTAAACAAGAAAAAAACAATCCGAAAGACATAAGAGGCGACGTGTTTTAACATCCCCGGCCAGTCGATCTGCCTGGGAATGAGACACATCAATAAAGTCTTAGGCGGCGCTCCTCCCAAGAGGCTAAACGGGCCACGCTGAACGGAGCCCGCCATGCGCCCGGCTATCGAGAAACGATCTAATGAATCATGGGCGGGGGAGAGGGGGGAGCCGTTCACACCTTCTTGGGGAAAAATGGAGAAAGAGAGAATATTAGATTTTCTATATCAGTGTCACAGGGAGAGGTAGATGTACAGACAGCTAGAGAAGCGGCAGTAAATAGATGCTGATGGATATTGAATGAGAAATGAAAGGGCATCATAATGTAGAGATCGAAAGAGAAAGGAAGACACAGACAAGCAAACGAACAGATTCACATATATAAAAAGGACGATTGATCAAACTCCAAACATACGTGAGCAAATCATTATTCTTACAAGGTGAACGTAAGATTCTGAAACACTTCCTCAACGTTCCCAATGACCCGTCGCAATGCAGAAAGATCCAAGGAACAGATATGGAAAAAACGAGCGAAATGAAACACGATTTCCAGAGTCCTTGAGACCAGCCTAAGCCGCTTACCTTGCCTGTGTTGTCAGGGGCGTCGGCAGAGAGGTTGGTGGAGGAAGGGGGCTGCGTGGGCGCGCTCGCATCGTGGGCGTCGGAAGGCTCGCCCGCTGGAGTGGTGGGCGTGGACGACGACTCGCTCATGCTCGCGTACTGGAAGGAGAAAACGGGCGGTCAGGAGTGCTGTGCAGGGAAGAAGAAATCAAAGAAAAAAGAGAAAAGAAAGAAAGAAAACATGTGTATAGAAGTGTGAGCGAATGCATATATATATATAATATATATATATATATATATATATATATATATATATATATATATATATATCCGAGAGGTTTGCTGCCTCTTTCGGCAATGAGCGGGTAAGTACCTAACTTTTCGTAAGTATAGATGTGTAGTTTCCTTACATACATACTTACATACTACTGTCTGGACTTTTAATGCACGGTTTTAAAAGTAATCACTGAACAAGCACTAGGCGAGGCTGCTCCGTCAATGGTCCCTAAGATGAATACGCTGTGGCTTTAAAGTTTTTTTTTTTTGGTCGAAAACAAAATACTGGAAAAGAAAAAAAAAAAAAAAAGCCTTTTCATAGAGCATTTGCAACCTTTGCCTTCACAGAAATGCAACTTTAGAATTCGTACCCCTAAAATCTGTCAGATAGTGAAACGAGGCGGCCATTGTCCGTAGACTTTGGCCGCCCATTGTTGGTTCTCTAACACACGCCTTCCCCCGAACTTCCGTGGGCTCATTACCTCTCGGTGCTGCCCCTTTGTGCTGCTAGCCCTGTCGCCGGCGTCTAAACAGCCTTTAATAATTTCCCCCGGCTTCCATTTAAACATTTTCCCTGCTAATTTATAGTAAAAAAAGATATACAAGTGCTTTTGGAATAAATTACCGAACACACCACCCGTTTTGCTCTTTCGCTTATTTGTTGATGTCAATATTAACCTGACGGGATATTAGTTTAGCCTCTTTTTCACTCTTTTTACCCTCAATACAACTTATGCCCATTTCTCCTGCATCACAGTACTCCGCATTCGCAAGTTATGCCCATTTCTACCCCACCCCCCCACCCCCCGCCTCCTGCATCGTTGTACTCCGCATTCGCCCCAACGACCAACTTCTAGGTGAGGAGGGCAGGCACGTGCAAGGTCTGGCAAATGAGTGGAGAATGTGTGCGTGTAAACATAACTATACCGAGGAGGCTGTAGGGCAATGTGGGCGTGCGGGAGGGGCATAGAGGACAGAGGGGGCGGAGTCAGGCAGAGAGATGCATGGCAGCCATTAAGAGACTGTCTGTGCGAGAGAGAGAAAGAGAAAGAGAAAGAGAAAGAGAAAGAGAAAGAGAAAGAGAGAGAGAGAGGAAAAAATAAAACATTCCAAACAGCCTTGAGTCTGACGGATGGGGTACGGGGGAGGGAGGGGGGTAGGGGAGAGGGGGAGGGAAAGGGAGGAGGAGAGGGAAAGGGAGGAGGAGAGGGAAGGGGAGAAGGAGAGGGAAGGGGAGGAGGAGAGAGAAGGGGAGGAGGAGAGGGAAGGGGAGGAGGAGAGGGAAGGGGAGGAGGAGAGGGAAGGGGAGGAGGAGAGGGAAGGGGAGGAGAGGGAAGGGGAGGGGAGAAGGAGAAGGAAGGGGAGGGGAGGGAAGGGGGAATGGGTAGGCAGGTGGGGAAGGGAGATGGGAGTAGGGGTACTGGGGAGGGAAGGGGAAGGGAGATGGGAGT
>NC_061833.1:9500958-9505958 GCF_019202785.1 Penaeus chinensis
GTATTTCCGCACCTTTTCAATGCATGAGTAGTATGTGGAGATGAAAATGACATTCCAACGCACGTCAGGCGCGGTCGGGAGGCCCGCGAGCACAGTACCTGCGAGTCGCTGGAGTCGGATCCTTCCTCGGACTCCTTCGCCAGCATATCCTCCTCCTCGTCTTCGTCTTCCTCCTCCTCGTCCTCGTCGACGCGCGATTCCTGGGTCTTCGCACTTCTCGCCGTCGCCAGAGGGTGACTCATCTCGCCGGCAACTGTGGAAGGCACAGCCAGCGGGATGACGTAATTGTCCTGCTGAGGCTCCTGTGTTTTTCCAGTATCCTCTGCTTCTCTGCATGCTTCTGCTTTTTCGTTTGTATCTTTGATGCTTCCTGCTTCCTCTTTCTCCTCCTCCTCGTCATCTTCCTTTTCTTCTTCCTCTTCCTCCTCCTCCTCCTCCTCCTCTTCTTCTTCTTCTTCTTCATCTTCTTCGTCTTCTTCTTCCTCCTCCTCCTCCTCCTCCTCCTCCTCGAGACTGGACGCCCCCGCTGCGTCCCGCGGAGCCCCCTGGTCGTCGGCGCAAGCGGGCGAGGAAGACTGGACAGAGTGGTGGGCAGTGGCGGTGCTTGAGGTAGGCGTGTGGTCCGCGGGCGACGCTGCTCCGTCCTCCGGGCGGAGCTGCTCGTCGCAGGGGGGCGTCTTACTCGCCCCGTCTTCCTGCGCCCCGGCAGACTGGGGCTGCTCCTCCAGCTGCTGCTGTGGGGGGAGGTGCTGCTGCTGCTGCTGCTGGAGGGAACTCAGCGACACGGTGAAGGCGCTGGGCTCGATCTGGATTGGGACTCCGTTTGCATCCACCTTCACCTGGTGGGAGGGAGGGGTTAATATATTCATCACATGCAAATCAGAAATTTCATATACATTCATGAGGCCCAAAAATATGGAGTGAAGCCAATATCTCGCATGATTCTGCCCAGGTAAATAGGGGCCTCAGCATCTCCTCACGCGGTGAGGCTCAGTCTAAACAGTCTCACCTGGACCTGGACGGGACAGCCTGTCTCATCGTGCTGGACGGGCAGGATATGCACGGGGTCGATGGGCAGGGCCTTGGGGTCTATGACGTGTGTGAAGGCGGGGTCCAGAGGGGTGAGGGCCGTCTCCCCCGGGATGAGGACGGGGTCGATGAAGGGGGTCCAGTGCACAGGGATGGTGATCATGGGGCCGCCGGGGTAGGCCTGCTGCATCACCACGCCCGCCAAGGGAGGCTGTCCCGGCTCGCTGACGAACATGTCCGTGGGGTCTGTGCGGGGCAAGAGAAGTACATTTACTTATCTTATTTACTTATCATTTGCTTATCTCCTATTTTATGTCATCCATGGCATCCCCTCACTTTCCAACATTGACCGAAGGCAAACAAATCCTATAAACAACGACACGCAAGTAAAAATCCAATAAAATCTCCCGTGACTCAGCGCTCCGGCACCGGCGACCGCACCGACGAGCCGACCCGTGAAACGCGTGCCGCCCTCCCTCCAGACGCCCTCGGCTCGGACCTCAACAGACAATCAGGGCAGACCAACCCGCCGTGGAGAAGGAGAGAGGGAGAGAGAGAGGGAGGGAGAGAGAGAGGGAGGGAGAGAGAGAGGGAGGGAGAGAGAGAGGGAGGGAGAGAGAGAGGGAGGGAGAGAGAGAGGGAGGGAGAGAGAGAGGGAGGGAGAGAGAGAGGGAGGGAGAGAGAGAGGGAGAGAGAGAGAGAGAGAGAGAGAGAGAGAGAGAGAGAGAGAGAGAGAGAGAGAGAGAGAGAGAGAGAGAGAGAGAGAGAGAGAGAGAGAGAGAAAGAGAGAGAGAGAGAAAAAAAGAGAAAGAGAGAGAGAGAGAGAGAGAGAGAGAGAGAGAGAGAGAGAGAGAGAGAGAGAGAGAGAGAGAGAGAGAGAGAGGGAGAAGGAGAGAAGGAAGAAGGAGAGAAGGAGAGAAGGAGAGAAGGAGAGAGGAGAGAGGGAGAGAGGGAGAGAGGGAGAGAGAGAGAGAGAGAGAGAGAGAGAGAGAGAGAGAGAGAGAGAGAGAGAGAGAGAGAGAGAGAGAGAGAGAGAGAGAGAGCGAGAGGGAGAAGGAGGAGAGGGAGAAGGAGAGGGAGAGGGAGGGGAAGAGGGAGGGAGGGAGGGAGGGAGGGCGGGAAGGAGGGAGAGGGAGAGGGAGAGGGAGAGGGAGAGGGAGAGGGGGAGAGAGACAGAGAGACAGAGAGACAGAGGACAGAGAGAGAGAGAGAGAGAGAGAGAGAGAGAGAGAGAGAGAGAGAGAGAGAGAGAGAGAGAGAGAGAGAGAGAGAGAGAGAGAGAGAGAGAGAGAGAGAGAGAGAGAGAGAGAGCCTTCACAAACAACCCAGGTGTCCTCCAGCCGCACCCTTCCCCTCCCCCTGCCCAGGCGAATTTACGAGCATAGGCCGCACCTACGTCCTCATAACGCACTGTCTCATCCACTATTACGACAGCTTTAATGTCCGCGCCTCGTCGTATAACCCCATTTGAGGCTGGACTTTTATTTTATTCGCCGTCCGCTTAGCTTCCCTTGTGGGTTCCCGACGGCGCCAGGATAGCTTTCTCCGCAACCCACTCGGCTCCCGTGTTTATTGCACAAGCCGGGGCAGCGTATACTGATGTCTCAGCGGCGTTTCATTCTTATGCTCCTTCCATCTCGGCGCCGCCACCCTCCCTGAACCTCCCGCGGCGGTCAACTGCCTCGGCGGCGTCGGGATTGACACAAGGGACGCGGTGGCCCGCAATTACAGGCCTATTACGGGCTCAGTGCAGGCCGGGCTTTCGTTCTTGGGAGTGGATTTGTCCGGGTGAATTTTCTTGCGTGTGTAAGGATGGCGGAAAGTCCCTACTCAGGCCATTCTTGGTAGTCCCCAAATTTAAAGCTGTGTGTGTCGGACCACCTCATTTCTCAGCCTGCTCTGCCCACCACACTGCGGCCATTCAAGCACAACTCGGGGGCCGGGGCCGGGGCCGTGTCCACACAACACCTGTCAATACCCTGGCTATCATGGCGGAGATGTATTTCATTGTGGTTCTAGTTCTACAATTCTGTCCACATCCACCGAAGCCTCAGCTACTTCACTTCTTTTGTATTCTTTTTATTTGTCTCTCTCTCTCTCCCCTCTCTTTCGCTTCGTCTACTCCTAAAGAATGTGGAAGACATTACATCGTGTATGTCAACAGCTTTTAGATGCTATATTCACCTATTAATTCGTTCACCACTGACAGCATTTTTATGCGGCTTTCCCCTGTCGTCAGCGTATTACACGAGGACTTCTGGTAAGAATGCTAAATAGATCAGCCTTGCCAACTCAACCTACCCCCTTACCCCTAGTTTCTCCAGTGCGTCTGTTCGTCTGTCTAGCGTGCCACCCTCCTCTCAATTCTGCCATTGTCTCCCCGTGTCCCCGCCCCCCTTATCTCATCCTGGCCCCTCCCCCCCCATGTCCCCTTCTCCCCCTTCCTTCCCCCTCTCCTAATCCGAGGCACAAGGGTCAGCTCGCTTACGTGGCCCGACTCTGGAAGTCTTCCTCCCCAATCGCCTGGGCTCCATTTTTCCACTCGGACATCACACGATCCTTTTCGCAATTGCCTTGATATCTCGCAAGTCTCTCCACGAGGGGGGTTTGAGGGGGAGGGGGAGATGGGGAGGGGGATGGGTGGATGGGAGTGGGGGGTGGAATAAGGCCAAAGAGAAAGAGAGGAAAGAGGTAGAAAAAGGAGAGATGAGGATAGACAAGTAGCAATAAAAGAGAGAAAAAAAGACAATGGTGAAAAGCGGGCAGATAATAGCAAACCACAAAGAATGGGAAAACGGGGCTGAACAAAAGAAACAAGTCAGATAGAGAGAATGTAAAGAGGAGCAGAGGAACAGCGATCAGTCTAGCAGCAATTCAGTTTTTAACGCGCTGGCACCCCCCTCCCCTTTCCCATCCTCTACCCCCAACAGATAGAATTCACAAAACGATGAAATTTCCCTGCCTGTCATATGTCATTTTGTACCGGAAATATTAAATAGAGGAAACCGATATCGCTCTTCGAAATGTTACGATCTTCCTACCGTATATTCTCCACGGTAAATGGAACTACGTACGGTTTTATAAGTGATTATTTTCTTTTGACTAATTATCATAATCATAAAAAACCCTGAACGAACAAATCCTAAAAGTCTTATAAAGTTTTAATACCGCCTGTCGTTCCTCAAAGATAATATCGATCTTTAATCAAACATTGCTAGGGTGGCGAGAGGATGCCAGATAGCCAAAAAGCGACCGAGAGGCAGGCGGAGCAAAGGAGAAAGAAAGGGGGAGGTAAGAGAGAGAGAGAGAAAGGCCGAAATTGGGCGGGAGAGAGGGGAGGCAGAGAGGGAGACTTGGAGGGAGAAGAAGAGGAGAGGAAGAGTGAGAGGAAAGGGAGAGGGAGATAAGGGGAGGAAGACATGGAGGGAGAAGGATAGGGAAAGAGGGAAAGAGAGAAAGAGAAAGAGAGAGAGAGAGAGAGAGAGAGAGAGAGAGAGAGAGAGAGAGAGAGAGAAGAGAGAGAGAGAGAGAGAGAGAGAGAGAGAGAGAGAGAGAGAGAGAGAGAGAGAGAGAGAGAGAGAGAGAGAGAGAGAGAGAGAGAGAGAGAGAGAGAGAGAGAGAGAGAGAGAGAGAGAGAGAGAGAGAGAGAGAGAGAGAGGGAGAGAGGGAGAGAGAGAGAGAGAGAGAGAGAGAGAGAGAGAGAGAGAGAGAGAGAGAGAGAGAGAGAGAGAGAGAGAGAGAGAGAGAGAGAGAGGGAGAGAGAGAGGGAGAGAGAGAGGGAGAGAGAGAGAGAGAGAGAGAGAGAGAGAAAGTTTTTTTTTGCGAACGTTTATTTTGTGCGTACGTGTATGTGTATGTACGTTTGCATGTGCATGTGCATGGGTGTGTCTGAGCGGTGCACAAGTGGCTGCGTACCCGCGTGCTTAGTAGTGTTGCATCATGACACGAGTAACAAGGGAGACAACATGACT
>NC_061833.1:9510958-9518458 GCF_019202785.1 Penaeus chinensis
AAAGAGAGAGGGATGAAAGAG
The DNA here is from genome assembly GCF_019202785.1 of Penaeus chinensis. Lineage (NCBI taxonomy): Eukaryota > Metazoa > Arthropoda > Malacostraca > Decapoda > Penaeidae > Penaeus > Penaeus chinensis. The sequence goes on from NC_061833.1 coordinate 9,510,980, forward strand.
AGAGAGGGGAGGAGAGGGAGGAAAGAGAGAGAGGGGAGGAGAGAGAGGGAGGAAAGAGAGAGAGGGAGGAAAGAGAGAGAGGGAGAGATAGAGAGAAAGAGTTGTTTGGTCCGTTCTCTCTCCCCTTGCATTTGAACTCCTGGCGAAATAATCTCGAACTTGCAGATCGGCGAGAGCATTTGGTCTGTCCGCCCCCGCCCCCCCAGACACCCGGGACCGGAGACCCTTTGATGAAGCAAGAGTGAGGCTAAGCAAGAGTGAGGTTAAGCAAGAGTGAGGCTAAGCAAGAGTGAGGCTAAGCAAGAGTGAGGCTAAGCAAACCGCGCTCCCGTGAGCCAGAGATGCCCCGCGCCCTGCTTCCCTGCCCTGTTCATTCGGCTGAGCGAACGGCGTACGCTGTGAACCGCGAGTCATGTGCGTTGTAACTGGAGCAACCTGGATCATGAAGGCTTGCGTGTTGTGTCATGCAAAAACAAACTGCAGCCCATTATTAATCAAGTCGTGTAATATTTATGGCGCCCCAAGTAGCGCATTTGAGTGACCTTGGTGTCATCATGCTGTACACATCAACCCTTACGTAAGTATGATGAAGTAGACAGCTGACGGCGCTCTTTCGCAAGCGGACGCCCCCCACCCCCGTCCCTCTCAGAGCTAGATCTCGCCCGCACTAAAGTGATTCAGGTGACTCGCGCGGATTTTTAGGTCCCTCGTGGCATGTACGAACGGAATACCAAATAATCTATCTCGGTCCGGATGTGATCATGTAATGATACGGAATGCAGGCTCTGCCAAGAGCAACGAGCAAGCGATCCCCTGGCGGGCTTCGGCGCCGTGCGGGGGCCTTGATAACCGACCCGGAGTCTCCTTGCAGCAGCTCGTGCACTCCCTCCCTCCTGTATTCTAAAGCCTGATTGGGCCCTCCTGGTACAGTAACCATGAGCATCAAATCATTGTGGGCTGCAAGTCTAGGACTCTGATCGTCTTTCTTCTGATAGCACGACCCCTCGACCGTGTGGATGGATGCAAGCATTAAAAAGAGATCAAATAAGATTCGAAATCATTCCTAGGAAGAGTAATAGAGTAAAAAACATTATTTACTGCCGTTTACTAACCTTCGAATACCTGGTCAGCCGGCATGGCGTCAGCTGTCTCCTCGCCGGCCAGCGAGTTGTCGTCGGTGGATCCCGTGACGGAGGACTGGTCCACCTGCGGCAGAGGGCGTCATTAGCAGCACATCGATGCATCTTTCTCAGTGTCATCCATACAGTGTATTCCTCCATTTCCCTTTCAGCGCCAGGCGCCATTTCCAACATCAAAGACTCGCCTCCTGAGAGCGTTTGATAAGCATGCAATCAAGCGCCTAATGAACCCACCTGGTCGGGCGGGGGGGCGCCGCTCCTGGATCCATGGTCGGCGCCGCTGGTGGAGCTGCAGCCGCTCCCGGAGGTCATGGAGCCCGTGACGGAGCCTTGGTCGATGGAGTCCCGCTTCCGGTCCAGGGAACTCTTCTTGAAGATCACCTCCTGGCGGGGCGTCTGGATCTTGGTGTATTCTTCTGTCGGGGGAGACGAGAGTGGTTCTTCCTCTTGAGTGCAGAGAGACAGTGTGCCACAGTGACTTACGTGAGACGTGACAGCGCCAGCTATGTCCATATATCACCATATGCCACAAGTATAACAGGGAATATGATTCGTACCTCAGCCGAGCGTCTTTGTCAGGCAAGTCAGACAGCAAGACAGAAGTCAGTGTGCTTGGAGGATAATTAAAAATGTAAAAATGCCAAGGCCAAAAAATGAGAGAAAAGTAAGAGGAATCAGTAGAAAATACGAAGGAGAGGGAAATAGAAGGAAAAGGTCAGCAGGTTGCGCGACTCACCATTGTTGATCATGACGGTGTGTACAGGCTGAGAAGGGCGCCCGTCCCCCTCGCCCGCCGACCCGATCTGCTGCTGCTCCTCCGTCGAGTTCTCCTCCCATTCCTCGTCCTCCTGGCCTCCGCCGGCGCCCTTCGGATGGCCGCCATCCTGGAAGGGCCCGTGGAAGCCTCGCGGGAAGAAGCCCGGGCGGCCGTAAGGTCGGAAGGGTCGTCGGCCTCGCTCTACGAAGCCTCCGCCGAACTTGAAGCCACGCTCGTAGAACGGGGGTCGTCCATAATACTTGTTACTGTCGTAGTAGAAGTTCCGGTCATAGAACTTGCCGTAGGGCTTCTCGTAGGGCCCCCGATTCTCGAAATTCCTGAGGTTCTCATTCTTGTACTTCTCGTAGCTTCCTCTTCTGTCGTAGTTTTTGTCGAACCTCCTATCGTAGGATCTGTCGTAATAGCCGGCGTGGTGACCGCCGCGTCGGTAGTGCTGGTTATTGTAATAGTTGTGGGCGGGTTTGTATTGTGGGCGTGAGTTGCTCTCATGTGTGGGCGTGCTCGGAGCGGAGTGACCCTCCTCCTCCTCCTCAGGCTCGCCGTCCTGCTCGCTGTTGGGCTGCTGAAGTTCGTCTGTCGAGGGAAAGAAACGGGGGTTAGCGGAGAAGACAAGGATCCTGCTTCTGGTCTCGGGAACCGAAGGGGCAGAGCAAAAGAAGAAACGAAATGGAAGAGAAGGATGACAAGGCGAATGGTAAAGATAAATCCAAATACCTTCCCGTCTTCTGCATAGCACCCAGACGTTTTGAAAATGACACACGCGTATATCTGATCCAACACAATGTCTGCCAAGTAAAAATATAGAAGCTAAATTCAACTGGGAGTTACATAAGTCTCTACGGTACGAAGTTCTTAGAGGTGGAGGTGGTGGGAGACGGGTGTATAGGGTACGTACCCTCAAATAACACCTACGGATTCACGCTCATGGTCGGCATCCCTGTCTCGTGTTACGAGAATGAGGGAAGTGTCTTCGCTGTTGTTATTGTTATCATTGGTGTTGCTGACTTTTTTTTTGCTGATGTCGTTTTTGTTGCTGTTACTGCTGTGCGAAACTGTGTGGCAAGAGTCACCCCAACATCTGGCAAGTTTGCACGCTGAATCTCGATCTCTCCAACCCTCTCTGCAACATATTTACACATTGCTTAAACTCCCAATTTGAGCTACTCCCACAACAGTACCCGAGGGTCGCTCTCGCTTATGCAGCCGCTGGCTATTCAGCTGTTTCTCTTAGGCGGGAGAGAATAAGGACGGTCAGAGATGCGATGGCGAGTGACAATCCAGAACAAGAGAGAGAAAGAGAGAAAGAAAGAGAGAAAGAGAGAAAGAATGAGAGAGAAAGAGAGAAAGAATGAGAGAGAAAGAGAGAAAGAATGAGAGAGAAAGAGAGAGAGAGAAAGAGAGAAAGAATGAGAGAGAAAGAGAGAAAGAATGAGAGAAAGAGAAAAGAATGAGAGATAAAGAGAGAGAGAAAGAGAAAGAGAAAGAGAGTATTAGAGAAAGAATGAGAGATAAAGAGAGAGAGAGAAAGAGAGTATTAGAGAAAGAATGAGAGAGAAAGATGAGAGAGAAAGAGAGAAAGAATGAGAGAGAAAGAGAGAAAGAATGAGAGAGAAAGAGAGAAAGAATGAGAGAGAAAGAGAGAAAGAATGAGAGTGAAAGAGAGAAAGAATGAGAGAGAAAGAGAGAAAGAGAGAGAGAGAAAGAGAGAAGAATGAGAGAGAAAGAGAGAAAGAATGAGAGAAAGAGAGAAAGAATGAGAGAGAAAGAGAGAAAGAATGAGAGTATTAGAGAAAGAATGAGAGAGAAAGAGAGAAAGAATGAGAGAGAAAGAGAGAAAGAATGAGAGAAAGAGAGAAAGAGAGAAAGAATGAGAGAGAAAGAGAGAGAGAAAGAGAGAAAGAATGAGAGAGAAAGAGAGAAAGAATGAGAGAGAAAGAGAGAAAGAATGAGAGAGAAAGAGAGAAAGAATGAGAGGATGAGAAAAAGAGGGAGAGAGAAAGAGAAGGAATGAAATAGAAAGAGAGAAAGAATGAGAGGATGAGAAAAAGAGGGAGAGAGAAAGAGAAGGAATGAAATAGAAAGAAAGGTTGAGAGGGATACAGGGAGGTGGGGGAAGGGTGACGTATAGACGGAGCCCCCGTGGAGGGAATGGTAAATGTAAAATAAGAGGGAGGGGGAGGGAGGGATGGTGGGGAGGGAGGGATGGTGGAGGGGGAAAGAAGGGAGACACGGATGAAGCAATGGAGCGGAATGTAAAGGAAAAAGGAAACAGAAGAAAGGAGGGAGGGAGGGAGGGAAGGAAACCGAAGAGAAGGGGATCGGGACGGGGAGAGCGAAACCAAGAAAATTCAAGAAGGATCAATTCCGGGGATTCAGTTGTCGGTGTTCGAACACGGGAGAGTCATTTGCGGGAAGGGTGAATTTAGGCCTAGTCACTCCACAAGAAGAAAATATAGAGAAGGTAGGAGGGAAAGAGGGAGGGAGGGAGGGAACATAGGAAGGATGGAGAGAGGGAAAAGAAGAGGGATAGGGAAGGAGGGAAGGAACATATGATGGCTGGAGAGAGGGAAAAGAAGAGGGGTAGGGAAGGAGGGAAGAAGGGAAGGAGGGAGGGAGGGAACATAGAATAGATGGAGAGAGGGAAAAGAAGAGGAATAGGGAAGGGGGGAAGGACGGAGAGAGGGAGAGTGAGAGATTAGGAAAAGTAAAGATGCAGACGATTGTACACACAGGCTGTAGAAACGGAATTACGGAAATGCAAGGGCACTAAAAAATATATATATAAATACTGGACACAGTAGGAAAGGGAGATGAGGAGGAATGAGAGGGCGTGTAACACGAGGCGTAGGAGGAGGAAGAGGACCACGAGGAAGCGAGGGCCAATTGGAAATTAATGCCGAGCTGGAAGCCGGCCATGTACCGTGTTCCGAGTTAGACACGCGGTCTCCACGCACCCAGACCCCCCCCCCCCCCCCCGATGAAAAAATAAGGTACATTCGTTTTCTCTTCCGGATTCTTGACGAAGACTCCGCTGATGGGCAACTAAGGCGTCCAGGAAGAGGGCAAGGTCGCAACAGACGTGGGCGGAACGAGGGCTGCGACGCCCACTGAATGCGGCCAAGGTAGGCGCCTGTGGGCGTTCCCTTCGCGTGCGTGCGAGTGCGTTTAATCCAAACAACAACGGGCCAAGTAACTGATTTTCTTTCCTTCACGGTCAAACATTATCTGAACAGAGTGAGAGCAGCGTCCGTGTCCGCTCCGGGCTGTAGGTCCCCCCCCCCCCCCCCCCCCCCCACCGGCTACCAGCTCGCTAGATTCAACCCGCGCCCTCGCCAGGCCATGCACAGCATAATGCTGCAAGGCTTGGCGTTCATTAAGGACTCCATCCAGCTAATAAAGCTTAAATCCGTGAGGTTACGTATCAAGCGTAAGGCAAATTTACCTCAGCATAACTTACCAAAGGCTTTTTATTTCATAGGAAGTGCTTATGGTGATTTGTGAATTAACCCGACAAGCCTGGCAGCCCTAACCTTATAATGAGGAAAGGGGCCTTTAAAAAACGCGGACGAGCTGGAGAATTTTCCATGTCCTCTTTCTTCCCTGCCTCCCTCTCTCTTCTCTTCTCTCTCTCTTTCTCGCGCGCTCTCTCTCTCCCTCCTTTCAGGCAATATCCCACAAAAGGCCCAGAGGATGGCTTTCAGGTCAATCGTTTTAAAGGCCATTTCAAAGTTGCTGGCGCCGGCGTCGTCTTCCTGCCGGACCTAAACTTGTAAACAACACTGCAACAGCGCTCACCTGGAGGAGGACTCCGCTAACTTTCCTTTAATAACTCTTCAACTTACACGGAACTACTTCTATGGTCCATTAATACTGTTCCATATATATATATATATATATATATATATATATATATATATATATATATTCATATGTGTGTGGATGTGTGTGTGTGTGGATGTGTGTGTGTGTGGATGTAGGCGCGCACGCACACGCACACACACACAATCAATCATTGTATGTATGTGTGAAAAATACCAGCAGGTGACACACTTTTCGTGGTCGGCATCCAGAAGCAGTTGCTAAACCCTTTCTCATTAATGCCACTGGGAACAACATATTGGCCTTCAGTCAATGCTGGTGTCACAACCATCAACCATCAATGATGATTGATGATTGATGATGATGATGATGATGATGATGGTGATGATGATGGTGATGATGATGATGGTGATGATGATGGTGATGATGATGATGGTGGTGATGATGGTGGTGGCGGTGATGATAGAAACAACAATAATGATAACGAAAATAAGAAAAAAAAAAAAACAATAATTGGACGTTGCCTCGCGCCCCCTCTCCACGGCACCTCAACTGCCACCGAATATCGACAATCCTCACGATAAGGAGGGAAGGGGCGGGGCATGGAGGGGGAGGGGCCAGGGCATGTGATGAGGGGGGAGGGGCATGTGATGAGGGGGGAGGGGCATGTGATGAGGGGGGAGGGGCATGTGATGAAGGGGGAGGGGCATAAGATGGAGAGGGAGGGGGCGGGGAGAGGAAGGGAGACGACATCTACTACGAACACATGAACATCTAAAAAACACAGCCTTTCGAAGTTACCGAGCGCGGACGACCGGCATGACACGCGTATGACAGCCGCTGTGCCAACCCAACGCCTGCCAGTCACCGCGGGGAAAAGACGCCCTCGGAACTAATGGCAAACATCGGGCCCGACGGGAAGGAGGACCGCGCTGTTGCAAGTAACGAAGGGGGGGGGGGGGGAGAAAGGGGGGAAAAGAGGAGGAGGGAGGCGGGAGTGGGAGGGGAGGAGGAGAATGAGGGGGAGGAGGGGAGGGCGAGAAGAAGGAAGGGGGGAGGAAGAATGAGGAAAGGGGAGGGAGAAGTAGAAGAAAAGGGGAAGGGGAGGGAGAATGAGGAGGAGGGGAAGTAGAAGGAGGAGGGGGAGGGGGATATGAAAGGTAAGAATGGGAAATGAGAGAGGAAATAGAGGAATGACTGAGGAAGGGTATGGGCGACAGTGATGACGAGGATGATAAGGAAGGGGAGGAAGAGGGAGAAGATGATGAGGAAGATGAGGAAGAGGAGGAGAAGGAAAAAGAAAGGAAGAAGGAAGAGGAAGAGGAAGAGAAAGAAAATGAACAGAGGGAAGAGGAGGAAGAAGAGGAAGAGACAGAAAGAAAAGGAGGAAGAAGACGATAAAAGGGAAGAATAGGAAGAGGAGGGGGGAGGAGACGGAAGGAGAAAGTGGATGCATATCCATATCAACTAATGTCTATAAATACGTATCATGGCTGGCACGCTGTTACCCGGAAGCCTTAACCGCCAACTGACAGACGGCTGACGAGACTATGGCTGACACAGCGGTATGTCGGGGTAATAAGCTTTGTAAAGTAGAAAGAACATACTGAGGGCTTTATCACGCATGGCTCAGTTCATACAAGCCGCTGGGCGAGGAAACAGAGGAAGGCGAGCGGAAGGGAGGAAGGGAGAGGAGACGAGAAAGGGGGGAGAAGTTGATTGAGGGGGGAGGTGCTGAGGATG